>NC_086317.1:473518930-473691430 GCF_036172605.1 Pelobates fuscus
CTGGGCGCCCCCTGCCGGTCGCAGCAGAACCTGTGCTCTGCCCGGCTTTCCCCGGCATGCTCCCGCGCCCCCGGCCTCACCAGGGGGCGGAGCACCATCGCTACATCCCATGCCTGGGCCTCCAGCCTAGCGGCTCCGATCCGCCATCTCCTCACTGCTTCCGCCGGCGGCCCTGACATCCCTGCCCGGTGTAAGCCTCTGCGGCGGTCTCCTCATCTGTGCCGGGCGGCCGATACCGCCACCATTCCCGATCCCCACCAGGGCCGGTCCCAGGCTCTCCTGCACCCATGCTGCTCCACGTTCCTGTGCCGCCGCTCTCACTTCAGCCAGGAGCTGCTCCAATGGATCCATCTTCTGGGCCTTGAACCTGCCGCAAAAGAAAGCAGAAAACCCACCAGGCCCAAACTGCAGGCTAAAATTTCACACAACTTAGGCCAGGTAAGCAGATTAAAAGTGCTTACTTCTAAAATGGCTGCCTATTTATACTGGGCCAACCCCTTAACACTAACTCCACTCCCAAAAGGGGCCTTCCCCCTATGCCTGCCTCCTAGCTCTGTCAAGCCCCTTTCCACTAAGCTGCGCTTGTTCCATAGGGTTACAAGATCTCTGTGGATCGTGCTTGTAAGGGAGAGCTGTTACTGCACCTGAGTTCCAGGACTGAACATGACCCCAGTGGTTTGTTACACTTGCAATACATATATGATCAAAATCTTATATTACACTGTTAAAGGAAGATAGGTTACACACCTGGAAGGCAGGAGTAGTTTGTTAAAAAGAGAAAACACAAAGATTTGTGCAGGGTCATTTATGGAAAGGTCATTTTTAATAACATAATAGTTAGCAACTAATTTACTGGGCTGCAAAAGTTTTCAGTTGTGAGATGCCTCTATTGACTCATCCTCACGACTGGTATCTTCCCTGATGTAGCAGTGTACTGGAAAAATAAACCAGAAGAAAAATTCAGACATCATTCGACGAACTTCACCGAATAGACACAGTGAATGCTGATTTTAAGAGCCAGATGATCCAGTTTGAATTTACAGTTCCAATCTTAATAAAATAACCATTAAATAGTTGACATCCAGCAACAATGTAAACTGTTTCCTTCGCCATTCAGATGATTGCTGCACTGCACCAATTAGCATCTCCTCACCCTGGCTCAATGTTTCTCTATGAGTAGCATTTGGCGTCTCAATACAGAGCGTGAAGATGCCGAATGTCAATCAAAGTTTACAGGACACACGACAACCAGAAGAGGTGGCTTCGAATGCAATTTAAACAGAAAAGACAGTGTTTGCATTGCCGAGATTGCAAGGACAGGCTTTTTACACCAGAAACACTATATTAGGTTGTAGTGGTTCTGGTGCTTAGAGTATCCCTTAATCTATGAATTATCTTTGTGCAGATGGATTGGCCACATATCTTATTAATATGTAACTAAAATACAAAACATGATTACTTCTACTTAGAGGCCTGAACATGGCTCTATGGCCTCCCTTTCCTTCAAACAATTAGTTACAGAATCTGTCCACTTTTTCCTCCCCCCATTTTTATCAAACACTATGGATCGGGGGAGAGAGGCAGTTTTGTATACCCTCTATATTTTTCAAGTTTTCAGTTAAACTTAAAGAATTAATTGTCCCATCCCTAAAAGAGGGAACTGATTAAAAGTGCCCAAACACCCACCACCAGTGGCGTACATACCAGGGTCGCGGCTGCGACCGGGCCCGGCCCACCAGGGGGCCCGGCCGCCCTGCGACCCAGGTATGTATGTCTCTGGGCCAGCCTCTTCTCCTGGGGGGCCCAGGAGCCGGCCACCTTCGGGCCCCCCGGGCTGGCCCTGCTGTCACCCGGCTGGCGGGCGCGCGAGGGAGCACTCTCCTCTGAGTGCTTCCTCTTCAACTCCCTCTCGCACAGCACTGATACCGGAACCGGAAGATGACGTCATCTTCCGGTTCCGGTATCAGTACGCGGTGCACGAGGGAGCTGAAGAGGAAGCACTCAGCCAGGGAGAGTGCTCCCTCGCGCGCCCGCAGGACCAGCAACACCACTGGACCCCAGGGATCCCCTCAGCTCTCCCACAGGTAAGGAGGCTGGGGGGATTAAATTAAAAAAACAAAACATGTGTGTGTGTCTGTGTGTGTGTGTTAGTGTTAGAGTATGTGTGTTAGTGTTAGAGTGTGTGTGTAAGTGTGTGTGTGTGTGTGTGTGTGTTAGAGTGTGTGTGTTAGTGTTAGATTGTGTGTGTTAGTGTGTGTTTTTGTGTTAGAGTGTGTGTGTTAGTGTGTTAGAGTGTGTGTGTTAGTGTGTGCGTCTGTTAGTGATTGCGTGTCTGTCAGTGAGTGTGTATGTATGTCTGTCACTGAGTGTGTGTCTGTCAGTAAATGTGTGCGTCTGTTCATGAGAGTGTGTGTGTGTCTTAAGCACTTACCTTTCTCCAGCGCCGGACTCCCTTGGCGCTGGGGATCTCTCCGCCCCGATCCGCCTCTCGGCTCCGAATGCACATGCGTGGCAAGAGCCACGCGCGCATTCAAACCACCCATAGGAAAGCATTACTCAATGCTTTCCTATGGACGTTCAGCGTCTTCTCACTGTGATTTTCACAGTGAGAATCGCAGAAAATCCTCTAGCGGCTGTCAATGAGACAGCCACTAGAGGCTGGATTAACCCTCAGTGAAACATAGCAGTTTCTCTGAAACTGCTATGTTTACAGCTGCAGGGTTAAAACTAGAGAGACCTGACACCCAGACCACTTCATTGAGCTGATTTGATCTGGGTGTCTGTAGTGGTCCTTTAAGTGTATGTGTTTATGCATGCACTGGCGTACATACCGCTGTCACACGGGTCGCAGCGTAAGAGCGCGCGGGGGGGGCACGGATCAGTTTTCGCACCGGGGCCCCATGGGTTGTGTGTACGCCACTGCCCACCACTCATGGATGTACATGACAGCATTGGAAATATTGGGTTATTATTAGCTAAATCAAACCGGTCCATCTTTAAACCCAAATATCTAAGCAGAAGCCAGCGTATCACAGCACACCCCTAGGCAAGTATCATTTGTGACCAATGCCTAGAGAGACGCATATGGACATGAAAGAGAAACCAGCCTGGGAAGATTATTTAAAGGGACTCTATAGGCATCCATAACACTTCAGGACACCCCCTGCCCCCCCTCGCCCCCCCCCCCCCCCCCAGCTCAAACCATTTACATTCTGCAGATACAGCAATGTGTTTATTGCAGAATTACCCTGTCTCATACTGACAGTTACTAAGACCATTTTGACAAACAGAATGAAACTCCAATATTTTAATCAGTTGCAGAAAACAGCATCGCCATCTAGTGAATATCTAAGGGTATTGCAACTTCTATCATTTCCAATGGAACACTTCAATTCTTATGATGGCATTAATGCACTCCTCCCAACAGAGAAAATGGCCAAAATGGGTCACTTTCACTTTTGGGGGTGGGCTGGAAGTGTGGATGGTGGTGGATGATTTGGATGAAATTATAATTCACAACAAAGTCACCTATCCTATTTACACAGACTAATTCCTCAGCACATATATGATACTTTAAATACACATTAAAGCCAGGATTATTGGCTTGCAGATATGTTATACACACAACTGATTCTGAGTTCATAATTTAAATAGACATTAGGATAATGCAGAGGGACAGGGGATTTTGTTCAGTTGGGATTATGATTTAACCATTTGCTGACAGAATTCTCATCACTTACAAACTCAGTGACAGTCTAAATATTCTTCAAATTGTGATTTGGTTAGCAGCGAGACACCGAGACATGCTGGACTTATCACTAGTGGAGTTATCCCAGGCCTCAGATTGTTTGACACCGTGCCATCGTCTTGGGGTGCTCTTCTACGCCAGTGGTTCCCAACCCAGTCCTCAAGTAACCCCCCTAACAGTCCAGGATTTAGGGATCACCCAGTTGTATCTAAGGAGTTTTATAAAAAAATAAATAAAAAAAATAAACACTTTAGACACAACAGGGGAATCCCTAAATCCGGGACTGGTAGGGGATACTTGAGGACTGGGTTGGGAACCCATGCTCTACACTGTAGGCATTGTTGGTGGGAGCTGTGCTCACAGTCATTCTGATCATTGAATGTTTTGGTATGAGGCAGTCCAGACATACCCTCTTGTCTGATCTCTGGGACAGGCTGTGACATAGATCTGACGTCCCAGTCCATTTTGCAGGACTGGATGCAGTCTATACCCAGTATGGACAGATCTGTGTATAATGGCTATTGCTGGAGGCTTCACTATTAACAGTACTTTTCTTTTACCACATCCACAAATTATAGCTGTCTGTTTACAAAATGGCATTAGTAACCACGTGCATGTTGACTGATTGACTTCTATATTTCTTTTCACTTTTGAACTCGCAAACTCCACCCGGAGGTCATTTTTTTAAATGTTGTCGACATCTGCTGTTTTAGGTATTTCTTGGGTCAGATTAAAGCGACATTGAACTTTCCTATAAAATCCTCATCCTTTCCTGCTCACACTGTAAACCCCTTCACAGAAGCTGTACTGTGAGTGTACTCAGCACTGTGTCCTGTCCAGGTCAGAAGTAGACCAGGACACAATGTTGTGTATCCACATGTGCAAACAGTACACGTCCATCGAGTAAAGGTGTGAGCAGGAATGAGGAGGCAGAGTGTACTTTGTGTTCTATGAACACTTGGACAACTCGATGGGAAATATAGATTTTTTTAATTCAACATCAACATGCAATGGCAGGATCTAGTGCGACATTGCAAAATAAAAATAAATATAACTCTGCTTTGTACATAGATATAGGTGAGATTGTTATGGCATAGACACATTAATGACTGCTATAGCAATAGCAGTAAAGTTTTAGCTAAATACATTGCCCAGGTATTTTACCATCTATTTATGTATTTATAAAATCTGACCCAAGAAATACATAAAAGAGCAGATGTCAACAACATTTAAAAAAAAAAAATGACCTCAGAGTGGGGTTTGCAAGTTTAAACAGCAAACTGTTGTTTTGCTGTCTTTCTACAAACCTAATGCCGGTCTGCAAGCTGACAATTAATTGTTTACACAGGGGATCGCCTTTAATATTAAGTGAGCATTTGATCTACAAAGCTAAAGCGACACAAGTTAGTTCTCACCCAGTGGCATTCATTAAAAGCAAAGTAGATAAAACTTATGACAATATTTTGGTTCATTAAGTCAATTAGGCTAGCACCGGTTAAATGGTAATCAACCTCTAAATAATGACTTGCCATATGGTAAAGAACTCGTTCATCAAGATGTTTGCTCAACAAGATGCCCCGGGGAAAAATGTGTACAATGCAATCCTCCTGGATATTATTCTGCAATGTGAACCCAGTACACTGCTTATTCCAATGATTATTGCAAGTATGAGTACTGATGCGTGTTATTGCATTGGCATGAGAAGAGATTTCTTCATACAAAGAATTAAAGTATTTGGAATAGGAGTAAACTAGTTCATAAACACATATTTAAGTGGGATTCTACCATTTCCTACATTGATTATTGTATATGATTTTGTGAAATAGCAAGCGATAGTATTTATACAATATCAATTTATCTCTGATGACAGAACCCTTCTATGTGTGCCTCAATGTTTAATGATTACCAATTTTGAAGACGTTTCTACTTTTTATGCAAACAGTCTTACTTTTCCCATAATCTATCAATTATTCCCTCTGTTTCTGCAAGTTAAGGCAGTTTTGGAGGTAATTTTACTGATGCTTTCCTATGGGGAATTGAGCGATGCTGGAGGTCCTCACACAGCGTGGGGACGTCCAGCGACGCTCTAGCACAGAAAACCTGTGCTAGAAACCAGGAAGTGCCCTCTAGTGGCTGTCTAGTAGACAGCCACTAGAGGTGGAGTTAACCCTGCAATGTAACTTGCAAGGTTAAGGGTAGTGGCCAATGGGCAGAAGTGGTCTGGGTGCCTACAGTGTCCCTTTAAGGGATATGTAATTCAGCCCCAACAGACTTGATGATTGGAACTGCTATAGGTATTGATACCAGCCGTACCGCTTCTGCTATCCATGTTACATTTACAGTTTTGTAAACAGACTGGTTTGTGGTAAATGCCTGGTCCTGTGCCCGGGCCTGCAAGCTATGTGACTTGGGCTCTCACAGAGCAAGTCATTAAAAGTAAACTGTGTTTTCTAATGTGGCGTTTATTGTAGCATTTAACCATTTATCTCAGATTTTAGAGAAGGAAACTACAACGTCATAGCTGGAGTAATTTGTGTAAAACATTGAGATTATAACAAGGAATGGATGATTGAGTGAATTAATTTTCTTTTTCATTTGTTGATGAATAATGTCATTACAGTGCAAAAATAATTAACTGTTTTGGAGAAATATTGAATGGACGTTTGAAACATGTTCTGTGACCACAAATCTCTAACTCTGTCCAGTTCCTAACTTTCTCTAATAAATTAACACTTTCTCTTCATTTGCAAACGGTGAGTCAGACGACAACCTTATGAAAAGTCAAATTATCATCATTAAAAATGTTAAAGAAGCTTTAGGGAGTTCATTGAATTACCCAGTGGCCTTAATGAAGCTATTTTCCTGTAACGCTGACCTGTGGGAGTCATTAAGACAATAAATTGAACAACTAGCAGGTGTTAAGTTTGTTGATTATCAAGGTGCTAAACAGTGGAACTGGGAGACAATTAGGAATTCACAAGAGACTCATCGAAGAAAGAGCAAAACGGTAATTTAACGAATGGTAATTACGTTAATACAAACACTGCTGACGTTCATTGTTGTTTTAGAGAATGATTATTGCAGGTTGATTATTTTATAATTATTTAAATCTGAAGTCTGTTTATTATAGAGGAATTAACCATTTCAGTACTCCTAACTTTTGTGTCTTTAGGATTGTATATTTGTAAAGTGCTTTGAGTCTCGCAGGGAGAAAAGCGCTATAAAAATTGCAAATTATTATTATTATATTATTACTACTATGGTCACAACCTGCCATCTGCTAAAAGCAAAACAATACTGCTAACATGTAGGCACTAAAAGTCTTATATACTTAGCTATAAAGAGGATTTTCTGCTTTGCAATTGTTAAAAAAGGAGTATGTTTGGATATTTTATTGTATATATATTTTTCATATGAATTTAATATTATTTTACATATTCATAAGTGAATTAAGCTAGGAGGAAACAGGAAAAAATTCCCAGATTTTACTATTAACATGACGTAAAGTCATGATTTTATTAAAGACACGGAGGCGAGTATTATGATTATCTCTTTCTTTATTACTCTCAGCAGCAAAGATAGAGGAATATAAATATTATCAAAATGAAAGAAAAAAACTGTATAGGCACACAGGCAACCAATCACATAACAGAGGAAGTGACTATAAAAGGCCTGTGTCTCCCACAATCCCCCTCTTTCTTGCGAACCGAAGCCCAGAAAACATGAACGTCATCACACACCGGTAAGAACAGGAAACAGCAACAAACTGAACTTCAAGCTACAAAAGAGAGAGAAATATGGTAAAATCCAAACTCCAAACTGAAACTCAACAAACAAAATTCGTCAGGAGCAGTCTAGGAACTCAAACCTAGAATATAGAAAATTACCATTAGTACCAAACCATAGAAACTTGAAACCTCATCAGTAAATATACACAATATATATATATATATATATATATATATATATATATATATATATATATATAATAAACAGACTGGATTGCAGCATACCTGAAAGTCCAACAGCATCTCATCCCAAAACCCAACACCGGGAGGGTGGGTGGGAATAATACTCGCCTCCGTGTCTTTAATAAAAACATGACTTTACGTCATGTTAATAGTAAAATCTGGGAATTTTATTAAAGACATGGAGGCTCCTATTATGCAAGTTCAAAGCTGAACCACCATATGAGATGCCATGTGATCAATCGGCCTGAAGTAGAAAATCACTAAACTGGATTCTTGCCACCAGACAACAGCCCGTAAGGTATCCTCCAAACGACAACTGCCCTTTGAGGCCTTGGACATCATACCTCCATGTACCAAGTGGGATGTAACAAACGACATGTCGATACCGGCCAACAAGGCAGTCATAAAACCCATCACGCCAATGTAGGAGTGGACACCGGTAGGTGGGGAGCGTGGAAGGAAAAGAACAAACTGCACGGTCCGGAGAACGTAGTGGCTGCGTAACCTCCAGGTAAGTCTTCAGACACTCCACCGGCCATAGTGTCAAAAACGTCCTGAACGTAGTGTAAAAATTCCAGCTCCAGGTGGCCTAGCAAGGTGAATCCTCTACATAGATGACCTATGAAGGATGTCGACCGAAATTCCCAAAATCCAATGTCGAGGGTTAGATACGGAAACCAGTGTTGGTCTCACGCATCCACCGGACCACACTTGTCATGATGACCGAAGGCCGATCGATTACCCGGCGTCCATGTGATACAGAGGAGATGGGGAGTTGATTGCGGAACATCCAAGATAATCCAAGCACCCCGAAAGGAGTCACGTCATCCGGTGTAGAAGGCCTTGGTCCACTAAGAGTGTTCCCATTCGGTCTAGAAGGGCTCTGAACGCTTGGGATCAAACCTGGGCAAACTATCGCCATTCTCAGTAATCGAGGGAACCATGGGCGCGCCCTCCGCAGAGTAGCAATCAACACCAACGCAACCTAGTGCTGGGCCAATTGCAAGAGCCTGCGAGCAACCAAATCGAACGGAGGGAAGGCATACAATCCTGAATGAATGAGTCAATCGCTGCAGTCGATAGGTACCATCCTCCAGCCGTAAAACTTTGGCAACTAGGTGTTAAGGCAAGATGCCAACAGATCCACCTCGAACAGCTTCCACAACCATTCCAAACCTGGAAAAACGCTGAAGCATGTAAGCGTCAGTCTCCAGAATCTCTTGAACAATCATGAATTCCAATCGGCCCAAGAAGTGTCCAGGCCTGGAATGTGTTCTGCTGTCACCGGGACGTTGTGAAGACAAAATTGCCAGAGGTCCTATGCCACGATTAGCCACGTGCGCGACTTCATGCCCCCTGGATGGTTGATGGAACTCATCACTGACATATAGTCCACCCAGAGGATAACGCAGCTGTTCGCGTGACCGTGGCAACATGGCGAAAAGCAAAAGGCTCCCGCCAAGACTTACATGCAGTCGATGTGCAACATCTTCCCAAACTCGGACCACTTGTCTCTGGAAGAAAAGGTTCACGGCTCGAGGAGGGTCCTGCTGATCCAGGCCTCCCAATGAGCCAAGACATCGGATCAATCTCTTTCTGGAGCCATCGTCCAACTTCCGCCTTGCCACATAAGAGTGACCTGGACAGAGAGAGGAGTCCTTCTGACTTGAAGGGGTCGAAAGTAAGGTGTTCCTAGAGATGTAGCCTGGATGGAAGTCATAGGCAGGTCGGGTACCCTCACTAAACGCCTGATCGGCAGGCCCACTGCTCTAAGAGTCCATATCACTACTTTCGTCATGGCTTTCATCCTGGAGCTAGAGAGGAACAGGCACTGCCTGATATAATTACACTGTGAAACCCAAGAAACTTCACCGCCTGTGAGGGATACAGAAACTGACTTCCCAAGTGCTTAGAAAAAACAAAAACCCCAAATCTGAAGCACCGTAATCGGCTAGTTGACATGCAACCGGAAGTGGTACCCTGACAGGGACATGACCAAGATGTAGTCTAGGTAGATATTCAGACGGATACCCCTAGTACCCCTTGGTGGGACCCCCAGAAACCGATGAGAGACCGAACAGTAGCCATTGAAAACTTTGAACGTTTCCTTCTCCAGGCAAAGAAACAGAGAAAAAAATCCTTGGATTCCTTGTTTATAGGAACCGTGACGCGATGGTCCTTCAGTTCCAGATTGGCCAACCAATCTGACGCCCGGAGATGATCCTGGAGGCAGTGGATACCCATCATATGGAAGTGTTGGTACCAAGGGAAAAACATAGAGAGGTCAGGGAAGAAGCACGGGGTGAAACCCTCCTCCCTGCTAAGGTACCAATATTAGGCTGACCTGAAGCTCGGTAATCGCACGGCAACTCTTGGATCGCCCCTAACGCGAGCAGATCGCAGGTCTCCGTGGAGAGCAACAATTCCTGTCCCCCTGACAGGCAAGTGCTATGGGGACAAAAATGCTGAACAGGTTAGGATAGAAAAAACTCTAGACGGTAGCCCCGCACCGCTCTGAGAGACCATGAGCCTATAGTCAAGGCAGCCCATCCGTAATAAAAATCTGGGCCAAACCTGCCCACCACCCATCCTCGAGGATGAGGGGAACAATGGGTATCCATCAGAAGGGCATCCGCCCGACGTGTTTCCACAAGGGTGGTAGGGATTTAATGTTTTCCCCCTTGATGTGGAGGAGTGTGGAGGCTAGGGTTCATGGAAATCCCGTAAAGGGAGGAGAAGGAGCCTTGACATGTTCGGAACGAGTCCATGAAATCACAGCCAGACGTGCGGCTCCTGTCACGCCCGGCCTCACCAAACTTTGGAGAAAAAATCCATTCCAATTTTCCTGGGGTTTATCAATAGCTGTGAATGTCTCCCACTAGGACCCCAGTTCCTTAACAAAATTCTGCTCCCAAACAGCAGCCCTTCAGCTGAGTGACCGGTTCGGAGATGGCCATATTCACCAATTGGGGCCAACCTTCAAAAGAATCGCCTTCTGGCGTTCGGCCATTACGGCCATAGAAATAATGGCACTAGTGCCAATAGCTGATGCACCTGGCCGTTCAGAGTCCCCGCCGTAGCGGAATCAAGTAGTACATACACCTTGTACAAGGAAAGGGGTGGGGGCAACAGCGTGTCCATAAGTAAAACTGAAATTCTCCAGGGAGAAGTCAGATCTAGTGCGGTTACCAACCTGATTCGTTTAAGAACTGGGGATTACCGCGAGGACCCAAAAGGGGTTGGACCCCTAACACCCACCCGAGCGGGAGTACCTGAACAGGGGCAGTAGCCCCAGTAAGGGTCGCCATGGTGGGGGAACCATCCTACCATAACCTCAGAATCCGTCTCCTCACTCCGGTCGGCGGCCGACCTCTTATCACGGGGACTAGCCCGTATTCATAGTCTGGTCTTTTATGCCCGACCAGGGGCTCATTTGCGCGGTGGGAGCGCGCCATCTTTGACTGCCTCAGCGAGTCCGTCATAACAGGCAGGACCTGCATCAAGGAGTGGGAGACGAGGAGATAAGCCTCCGCCATAGCCTTACGGGCCCTGGGCGAGGCAGGGCAGAAGGAGGGGGGGGGTGCCCATACCCAGGAGAGCAGGGCTAGCCACCAGAGGCACTAAGGGAGCTTGTGTAAAAAAAACTGGGGAAGCGAAGACGACTCCGTTCCCAGGGCTGAGGTAAAAAAAGCTCCTTGGCATGCTATATTGGAGACTAGTATGGCCTGTCAAACTTCCCAGAGGTCACAGTCTCCCCAGTTGCACCTGAGAAAAATCATCAGAATGGCCCTCACAGGGCCGCCACCAGAAATTTTGGGGCCCCTAACTCAGCTCAGGGTCTGGGCCCCCTGGGGCCCGCCTCCAAATATGCCCACTGGGTCAGTGGCGGATCCAGAGCCTGATCTCGGGAGGGGCACTTGTAGATTATTTAACTAAATAATCCAGACACAATAACCACTACAGCTCAGTGTAGTGGTTATGGTGCCAATAGTGCCGGGACCCCCTCCCAGAGTAAGTAGTCAAACCGTTTAAGAACAGTTTGACAACTTACCTGAGGTCTGCTGGGAAATGGGGCTGTCATAGGGCATAGGAGCAGTGGTGTGTGTGAGTGGTGCAATGTGTGAGGGATGCAGTGTGTGTGTGTGTGTGTGAGGGGGACAGTGTGTGAAGGTTGCAGTGTGTGAGTGAGGGCGGCAGTGTATGTCAGGGGTGCAGTGTGTGTGTGTGTGTCAGTATGTGTGTGTGACAGTTGCAGTGTATGTATGGGGCAGTGTGTGTGTATGGGGGGGCAGTGTATGTGTGTCTGGGGAGCAGTGTATGTGGGCAGTGTATGTGTGTATGGGGGCAGTGTGTGTGTATGGGGAGCAGTGTGTGTGTATGGGGGGCAGTGTGTGTGTATGGGAGGCAGTGTGTGTGTATGGGGGCAGTGTGTGTATGGGGGGGCAGTGTGTGTGTATGGGGGGCAGTGTGATCTCCCCTCCGGTCCGCAGGCACATTGCAGGGCTAGCACCTGCATGTGCTGGCAGGGGAGAGGGAGACCGTCGGTTTTCTCGGGGGGGGGGGGGACTGGGGGGACAATTGCCCCGTTGCCCCCCTCCCCCCCGAATCCGCCTCAAAATACCGCCCACAGGAATACACACACAGACACAAACACACACACTGATACAAAAGGACACAAATACATACTAACAGACACACATACTGAAACAGGCATACAGGCATACATACTGACACACACATACTGGGACATACACACAGGCATACATAGTGACAGACAGACACATACTAACATACATACAGACACACATGCACGAGGACATAAAGACACATACATACAGACACCGACATACATACATTCATACATGCAGACATACTGACAGACATACAGACACTGACATCCATACACACATTCATAATGGCATACAGACATACACAGACATACATTCATAATGGCATACAGACATACATACATACATTCAGACTGACATACCCATGAGCATACCCAACACACATGCCCCTTCCCAGTCCTGTGGCAACTCCGAATAGGCCTTCTTACCACAGATCCAGCACAAATTTGCTGGGGCTTTCCAACTAGATGTGATAGATAGATCAAACCACACGTCCTTTAAATTGGCATATCTTGCAAACGGGTTAGATGGTTCTGAGACATTTGAAGCCGACCACCAAGTTGTATTCTTTGTATCATCATCATACGCTTTTTGCCCTAGACAAGTTAATTCTCCTACAGAAGTATTAAACATCATTCCTTTCCTTGCTATGCAAACATAACCTATGATGGAGGTTTTCAATCTCCACTCAGATTTACCTCTAACACTCATCTGATAATCGGCTTGTGAAGATATTAATTGTTCAACTGCCTCAGAACCGGACATTACCTCCTTTGCTTCCCAAGGCCATTGGTCTCCCATGTTAGTACCTCCACACACATAGCAGTTGGTTACATTAAGACTACCAGCAATACTCTCAGCTAAATCTATGAACAGGTTTTTAGCGTTATGGGGAATCTTATTATCTACACTCATCTCTTCATAAAAGGAATGGAATACCTGATGAGTTTGGGAGGTTACAGTATCGGTCTCTATCCCTATAAACAATATTGTACCAGGGTCTAAACCCGTCCCATATATTTGAAACCCAAATAAGTTACCATATCTATCTAAGAATTGGTCAGGATTATTTATAAGAATATGGACTGGATTGCATTCCATAGACTTACAGTATGGATTGGTAGGCAACTTAGTAACAATCATATCCTTGTCTGCTGTCTGTCCCCAAGTTGCCCACCCCACACAAGACCAATATGGGCAAAAATGATATTCCCTATTTGGGCATCATGGGCAAAAATGATATTCCCTATTTGGGCATACTTATTTTTACTACTGGGACAAATATATTTATCATTAGACCCATACGTTCTCTCCCATCTAAGATCCCCACATACATTCCACGGCTTTCTACCACTTGATATCGCTTTACATGCATCAAATAGCAGAACACCCGAAGAATGTACGGATTCTAACACTGTTTTATTTATTAGGGTCCCCTGAGGATCTCCATTCCTGAGGGTCAACCAAATTGTACGAGGTTGATACTCCGGATTGAAGCACTTAGGTTCTCCTACTCCTAAATGGCATACACTATACTCTATATTTAAGTATCTACACCTAGACACATCACCTTTACACTCATATTGCGAATGCCAAATTAGGGTCTGGGAAATATGATTACCTGTTCTTGTAGTCTTAATGCAAACCTCACAGCTAGGAGTGTCGGTACCTCTACCTTCCTGAATATAAAAAGACATATAAATAAACATTATCATTAGCACATCTTTCGTCGGCTGCATCCTCAATCTTCGTCCGTGCGATGGCACCTCAGCTTCCAGGATGTAAGGGCTGCAGGGAATGGAGTTCTGCTCGTCTTCACAGGGGTCCCTTCGAGACTTTCCTGACTTTTAATAACACGTTGGTGAGCGGACAGGCGTTATTATGGCCGTCTAAACACTCACTTACCAATCTCTGAAACAATAAAATTTGTAATCCACAAGGTTTCCTCGTCACTCCGACTGAGTCGTGCGCTTTAACCGGATCTTGCAGGGATTCTCTGGATCTGTTGTAGCTTGCCAATAATCTACTGCTGCTCGTTTAACCCTGGAGTGATGAATCCACGGAGTCACTTCGGCCACTTTTATCGCTGTAGGGGTAGACAAAAGAACAACATAAGGACCCCTCCACTTAGGCCCTAACGGTATATTATTCCACTCTTTAATCCACACTTGGTCTCCTGGATGGTAACTATGAACAGGGGGATAAATATTCACAGGTAATCTATCTTGTACCCATTTCTGTACCTCCTCCATAGTTTTACCCAACTCTACAACCTGCTGCCGGGTAATTCCTTCTCCCAACTGACTCAAATCCCCCCTTAAGTTACCAAGTACGGGAGGTGGACGCCCATACATGATTTCAAAAGGAGAGAGACCCATCCTTCTGGTAGGTGTACTTCGAATACGCAACAGAGCTATAGGCAAAAAAACGTTCCACTTCAGTTGGGTTTCCTGACACATCTTTGCCAACTGATTCTTAATAGTTCTATTCATTCTTTCTACTTTACCAGAACTCTGAGGTCTATATGCTGTATGAAGTCTCCACTTAATACCAAGCATATGAGTCAGTTGTTGTAGGCACTGATGAACAAAGGCTGGACCATTGTCCGATCCTATAGAGCAGGGTAGTCCATATCGGGGTATTATTTCTCGTAGCAGGAATCTCACAACTTCTCCTGCTTTCTCTGTACGAGTAGGACATGCTTCTACCCAGCCTGAATAGGTGCACACAACTACTAGTAGGTAGCGATGTCCACCAGATTTAGGCATAACTGTATAGTCAATTTGTAGATCGGACATAGGGAGTCCCCCCATATACTGAACTCCTGGTGGCTTTACTGGTCCTTGCCTTGCATTATTTTTAGCACATGTTACACATCTTCGTACAATGGCTTGAGTTAAGTTGGACAATCTTGGTATGTAGAAATGTTTTCTGAGAGATTCTTCTGTACTATCTCTTCCAGAATGTGTCCCGTTGTGATAGTTTTGGACAATTTCTACCGCTAGTGATGCTGGAATAACTATTCTCCCATCTTCTAACTGATACCATTTGTTCTCCAGGTACTTTCCAGGTTCAGTCTTTAACCACTCCTCTGTCAGGATCGGGACAGGGATCCAACACACAGAGTACAAACAGTAGCCAGATACGTATACCGGACCTTAGAATGGCCGGACTAACGTAAGTAGTACAGTATAGAATGGTCAAAGACAAGCCGAGGTCGAGGGTAACAGAAGACAGGTAAGCGAGAGACAAGCCGAATCAAGGGTAACAGAGATAAGCAGAGTAAGGTAAACAAGCCGGGTCAAAACCAAAAGGGATAATAGAATACACAAACACAAGCACTGAGTGACTAGAACAAACTAGAACCACGACAGGGCAATGAGCTAATGAAAGAAGCTCTGTTAAATACCCTGTTCAGAGCAGTAACCACGCCTCCAAGGCGTCTTGATTGGTCCTGCAGCAATTGACTGACAGGTCGATCCGGGGGAGTGTCCTGATGACTACTTCCTGCCTAGATGCTGTAAAAGGCAGTCACTCCCTCGCGGCCGGCCTAGCATGACCGGATAGACCGCCGGGAAGGGAGCCATCAGGCCGTCTGGATGGAGGAACAGCTAAGTCTCTACCTCTTTCGGTAGAGACCACAGGTACCCTGACAGTACCCCCCCTCGGGACGAGATGGTAAGCGAGAGTGATACGCCCTGCGGAGACGGGGAGCATGAACATCCTCCTGAGGTACCCAACTCCTCTCCTCAGGACCATATCCCTTCCAATCAACCAGATATTGTACTCTCCCCCGGGAGATTCGAGAATCAATAATAGAGTTAACCTCATACTCCTCCTGACCCTCCACCTGAACGGGGCGAGGAGGGGCTATTGTGGAGGAAAATCTGTTACATATGAGTGGTTTCAGCAATGAAACGTGAAACAAGTTCAGGATGCGTAAGGTATTAGGAAGAGCTAAACGATACGCAACTGGATTGATACGGGTCAGCACCCTGTAGGGTCCAATATAACGAGGAGCGAACTTCATGGATGGCACTTTTAAACGGATGTTCCTCGTGCTCAGCCATACCCTATCACCTGGAACAAAGACCGGAGCCGCCCTTCTACGTTTATCAGCGTGTTTCTTAACCAACATAGAGTTGTGCACAAGGATTTGTCGAGTTTGATCCCACAACTTCCTCAAATTGGCAACATGAACATCAACCGACGGCACCCCCTGGGAAGGAGAATCCGAAGGAAGAATAGACGGATGAAAACCATAATTCATGAAGAAGGGGCTTGAATGAGTAGAATCGCAAACGAGATTGTTGTGTGCAAACTCCGCCCAAGGAATCAAACCGACCCAATCATCCTGGTGTTCAGAAACAAAGCATCGTAAATATTGTTCAATTTTCTGGTTGGTACGTTCAGCAGCTCCGTTAGACTGAGGATGATAGGCAGAAGAAAAGTTTAATTTAATACCAAGTTAAGAGCAGAAGGACCTCCAAAAGCGGGAAACAAATTGGGAGCCTCTGTCCGATACAATTTGAGAGGGTATCCCATGTAGGCGAAAAATCTCCATAGCGAATATCACTGCTAATTCGGGAGAAGACGGGAGTTTAGGCAGGGGAATGAAGTGTGCCATCTTAGTAAACCTGTCAACCACGGTGAGGATAACAGTCTGTCTTTTAGAGATAGGTAGATCGACAATAAAGTCCATGGCCAAACAGGACCATGGTTTTTCTGGAACCTCCAAGGGGTGCAGGAATCCACATGGAAGCGTATGGGGTTGTTTGGTTTTAGTACAAACTTCACATGCAGCGATGAACTCCTCAATATCCCTCCGTAAAGCAGGCCACCAGAAGTCCTTAGAGATCAACGCGTAAGTTTTGCGAATACCAGGATGTCCCGCCATCTTGCTATTATGTAAACACTGTAAAAGTTCCAGTTGAAGAGCAGGAGGAACGAAATGACGGCCCGCAGGAGTCTGTTTAGGTGCTAGATGTTGCAACTTAATGATCTCGGCCAGTAATGGAGAATGAATCCTGAGATTCGTATTAGCAATGATATTGCATTTCGGAACTATAGAAGAAAGAACTGGTTCAGGTACAGTAGAAGGTTCATATTGGCGAGATAATGCCTCGGCTTTAGAGTTTTTAGAACCAGGTCTGTAAGTCAGTACATAATTGAAGTGAGTCAGGAATAAGGACCAACGAGCTTGTCTAGAGGATAAGCGCTTAGCCTCCCCAATATAGGACAAGTTTTTGTGGTCTGTCAAAATCGTAATAGGGTGTAGGGTCCCCTCCAACAAATGTCTCCACTCCTTTAAGGCTTTAATGACTGCTAACAGTTCCCTTTCCCCGATGTCATATCTGCTCTCAGGCCCAGAAAATTTCTTAGAGAAGAAACCACAAGGGTGTAACGGTTTATCCACCCCTAACCTTTGAGACAGAACAGCCCCAACTGCTGTCTCAGAGGCATCGACCTCAAGCAAGAAAGGCAGAGTCGTATCAGGATGGACTAGAATGGGAGCCGAGGCAAAAAGTTCCTTGAGAGTCTTGAAAGCACCAAGAGCTTCCTTAGACCAGAACTTAGTATCAGCCCCTTGTTTGGTCATATTGGTAATAGGCGCAATGATAGAGGAGTATCCTTTAATGAAGCGCCTATAGTAGTTGGAAAAACCAATAAACCTTTGGATAGCTTTGAGTCCTTTGGGCAAGGGCCAGTCTAAAATAGATTGGAGTTTTACAGGATCCATTTTAAACCCCTCCCCAGAAATCACGTATCCAAGAAAGTCTACCTGAGACTGATCAAAACTGCACTTCTCCAATTTGCAATATAGGCCATGTTGCAGCAGCTTGTGTAATACCTTTCTGACCTGTCTATGGTGAGTCTCAATCTCCTTAGAGTGTATTAGTATGTCGTCCAGGTAAACAATAACACAATCATGCTGAAACTCCCTAAGTACCTCATTAATCAAATCTTGAAATACTGCAGGTGCATTGCAGAGTCCAAATGGCATAACAGTGTATTCGTAATGGCCATACCGGGTATTGAATGCCGTCATCCACTCGTGACCTTGCTGGATTCTCACCAAATTGTAAGCCCCTCTGAGATCTAACTTGGTGAAGATTCTGGAGCCCTTAAGACGATCAAATAACTCGGTAATCAGTGGGATAGGATAGGCATTTCTGACAGTTATTTTATTCAAGCCTCGGTAATCGATACATGGTCTCAGCGTGCCATCCTTCTTCTTAATGAAAAAGAACCCAGCCCCGGCCGGAGAAGAAGACCTCCTGATGAATCCCTTTTCTAAATTCTCCCGAATATACTCCTCTAGAACCGAGTTTTCCTGAACAGACAAAGGATATACATGGCCCCTCGGAGGCATAGTGCCGGGTAGAAGCTTAATCTTACAGTCAAATGACCTGTGTGGAGGCAAAGAATCGGCATTCTTCTTGTCAAATACTGCCCTTAAGTCTAGGTAAAGGTCTGGTATTTGTATTTCTGTGGACTGAGTAGGATTCTCCGGTATGTTAATATTAGCTAATGGGGAAACCTTGCACAAACACCGATCCTGGCAGCCCTGGCCCCACGAGAGTATCTCTCCTAACTCCCAATCGATAATAGGGTTATGTTTTTTCAACCATGGGTACCCCAGAACTATGGGAACGGAAGGAGACGAAATGAGCATAAGAGATAACTTCTCCACGTGTAGGATACCAACATTTAACTCAATGGGTATGGTCTCACGAAAGATAACAGGGTCTAGTAGTGGTCTACCATCTATGGCCTCAACGGCCAAAGGTGTCTCCGTTAGCTGGGATGGGAAATTGTTCTTACTAGCAAAGGCTTGGTCGATAAAATTCTCAGCAGCACCGGAATCTATCAATGCCATAGCCCTTCCTACTTCCTTCCCCCAAGTTAAGGAAACTGGTAGCAGAAGCCTGTGATCTTTATAATTCGGAGTAGAGGACAAAATAGAAACACCCAAGGCCTGTCCTCTAGAGAGACTTGGGTGCGAGCGTTTCCCGGGCGGTTAGAACGGTTCGAGAGTAAATGACCCTTGGCCCCACAGTACATACACAAACCCTCTCTTCTCCTGTGTTGTCTTTCCTCCTCAGAGAGGCGGGTATACCCTATCTGCATAGGTTCAGTAAACAAAGATATCGTGGAGTCAGGACTTGGAAAAGCGGGAGCTAACCTAAAAGAAGGTCTCTGGTTCCTCTCTCGAGTGTTCTGTCTCTCTCTTAGACGTTCATCTATACGAGAGATGAACGAAATTAAATCCTCTAAATTCTCAGGGAGTTCTCTGGTAGCAACCTCATCAAGGATTACATCAGATAGGCCATTCAAAAATACATCCATATACGCCTGCTCATTCCACTTGATTTCTGCCGCCAGAGACCTGAACTCTAGTGCATAATCCACCAGTGTTCGGTTCTCCTGTCTCAGGCGCAACAGTAATCTGGCTGCATTAACCTTTCTACCTGGAGGGTCAAATGTTCTTCTAAAAGCAGCTACAAATGCGTTATAGTTATAAACTAATGGGTTATCGTTCTCCCATAGTGGGTTGGCCCATCTCAGAGCTTTCTCAATGAGTAGGGTGATAATAAATCCTACTTTTGCCCTATCTGTAGGATAAGAGCGAGGTTGCAATTCAAAGTGGATACTAATTTGGTTTAAAAAACCACGACACTTCTCAGGAGCCCCACCATAGCGTACTGGGGGGGTAATGTGAGAAGAAGCATCCACTGTGGCTACCTCTAGACCTGAACCGACAGGAGAAACAGGGGTATTAC
The DNA here is from genome assembly GCF_036172605.1 of Pelobates fuscus. Classification (NCBI taxonomy): domain Eukaryota; kingdom Metazoa; phylum Chordata; class Amphibia; order Anura; family Pelobatidae; genus Pelobates; species Pelobates fuscus. The sequence continues at coordinate 473,539,062 of NC_086317.1, forward strand.
GTATCTCCTCTGGTGGATTATTGGCACAAGCTAATAGAGCCTGTAGCGCAAGCGCCATCTGATCCATTCTGTGATCCATGGCTTCAAACCTAGGAGCAGGAGCAGCCAGCTTACTGTTTGTACTTGCAGGATCCATTGGCCCTGTCGTAATGTCAGGATCGGGACAGGGATCCAACACGCAGAGTACAAACAGTAGCCAGATACGTATACCGGACCTTAGAATGGCCGGACTAACGTAAGTAGTACAGTATAGAATGGTCAAAGACAAGCCGAGGTCGAGGGTAACAGAAGACAGGTAAGCGAGAGACAAGCCGAATCAAGGGTAACAGAGATAAGCAGAGTAAGGTAAACAAGCCGGGTCAAAACCAAAAGGGATAATAGAATACACAAGCACTGAGTGACTAGAACAAACTAGAACCACGACAGGGCAATGAGCTAATGAAAGAAGTTCTGTTAAATACCCTGTTCAGAGCAGTAACCACGCCTCCAAGGCGTCTTGATTGGTCCTGCAGCAATTGACTGACAGGTCGATCCGGGGGAGTGTCCTGATGACTACTTCCTGCCTAGATGCTGTAAAAGGCAGTCACTCCCTCGCGGACGGCCTAGCATGACCGGATAGACCGCGGGGAAGGGAGCCATCAGGCCGTCTGGATGGAGGAACAGCTAAGTCTCTACCTCTTTCGGAGGTAGAGACCACAGGTACCCTGACATCCTCTTCCTGAGCTGTATGAACTGGAGTCCATTTAGACAGTGGAGTCGGTATAAGAGCAGATATATGTTCCACATATTCCTGTCTTCCTGATTCAGCGGCACGCTTAGCTGCATTATCTGCCATCCGATTTCCTTTGGTTACATCACCATCGCCTCTCAGATGCGCTCGACAATGTATAATACCAACTTCTTTCGGTTCCCATACTGCTTCCAATAGTTGTAGTATTTCAGCTGCGTACTTGATTTCTTTGCCCTCTGAATTCAATAGTCCTCTTTCTTTATACAAAGCTCCGTGGGCATGAGTGGTTAAAAACGCATACTTGGAGTCCGTGTAGATGTTCACTCTTAAACCTTCAGCCAATTGTAACGCTCGTGTTAGTGCTATCAATTCTGCCTTCTGTGCTGATGTTCCTTTTGACAGTGGCCGAGCTTCTATCACCTTGTCTATCGTTGTTACTGCATATCCTGCATAGCGAATCCCTTCTTTCACATAACTACTGCCGTCTGTATAATATTGGACATCGGGGTTCTGGATGGGAAAATCACGAAGATCTGGTCTACTTGAAAATACTTCATCCATCACCTCCAAACAATCGTGTTGACTTTCAGTAGGTTGTGGCAAAAGGGTAGCTGGATTTAAGGCATTGACAGTCTCTAAATGCACTCTTGGGTTTTCACACAACATTGCTTGATACTTGGTCATACGGCTGTTACTGAACCAATGATTGCCTTTGTAATCCAACAATGTCTGTACTGCGTGTGGGACTCCTACATAAAGTTCTTGACCCAGAGTGAGTTTGTTGGCTTCAGCTACCAGCAGGGCGGCTGCGGCTACGGCTCTCAGACAAGGTGGAAGACCACTGGCCACTGCATCCAGCTGCTTAGACATATAGGCAACAGGTCTTTGCCATGATCCCAAGTACTGTGTCAATACTCCCACAGCCATTCTTCTTTGCTCGTGTACATACAAGTAGAATGGTCGTGTGTGATCAGGTAGACCTAATGCTGGGGCACTCATCAAAGCCTTCTTCACATCTTCAAATGCCTTTTGCTGTTCTGGGGTCCATAAGAAGGGGTCGTGTTCTGTACCCTTGATAGCTGCATACAGAGGTTTCGCCAGTATCGCATAACTGGGAATCCATATCCTACAGAAGCCTGCTGCCCCCAAAAATTCTCGCACTTGTCTTCTATTCTTGGGTATTGGTATTTGGCACACAGCTTCTTTTCTCTCTGGCCCCATTATTCTTTGACCTTCAGAGATATGGAATCCCAGATATTTGACAGTTGGCAGACACAACTGAGCCTTCTTCCTAGACACCTTGTATCCTGCCTTCCAGAGAATGTGTAGTAGATCGTGTGTTGCTTGCTGACATATTTCTCTTGTGACTGCGGCTATCAACAAGTCATCTACATATTGTAATAATACACACTCTCCTGGGATGGACTTGAAATCCAGTAAGTCTTGACTTAAAGCTGAACCAATTAGGGTAGGTGAATTTTTAAACCCTTGGGGCAGTCTTGTCCAAGTCATCTGGCGTTTCGAGCCCGTTACAGCATTTTCCCATTGGAAAGCGAAGATACATTGGCTTTCTGCAGCAATCCGGAGGCAAAAGAAGGCATCTTTGAGGTCTAAGACTGTAAAATAGGTAGCCCCGCCCGGAATTAAAGCAAGCAGATTATACGGATTGGGCACAACTGGGTGTATACTTACAACCGCATCATTGACTGCTCTCAAGTCCTGCACAGGACGATACTCATCTGTACCAGGCTTTTGAACAGGCAGCAATGGGGTGTTCCAGGGGGAAGTACAGAATTTTAGGATACCATACCGTATGAACTTATCCAGATAAGATTGAATATTCTTCTTAGCCTTCTGCGGGATATGATATTGCCGTAGGCTCACTGGATAAACCCCAAGTTTTAGTTCAATTCGAATGGTTGGAATATTGCGGGCCAGTCCTGGTGGGCTGTTCTCTGCCCAAACTCCTGGTATGTTGAATAAGGATTCATCACTCTTAGGGTTTTGGCTAGTCAACGCTGTATAAAGTCGCCACTCTTCTTCCTTTGGTACAGATAATGTCATAATACCTGAAGGTCCATTAAACTTTAAAGATGTTGTTCCATTTGGTAGGAACGTTATCTGCGCTTGTAGTTTGGATAGCAAATCACGTCCCAGCAATTGGACTGGACATTCAGGCATATAAAGGAATTGATGTTTTACTACGTGGCCTCCCAATGCACATTGTCGACTTTTAAGAACCGGTTTTGCAGCACTTCTTCCTGTTGCTCCTATTACGGTGATAGTTCTTCCAGATGGAGGAGCAACCAGACCAGATCAGTCACCACCGAATGTTCAGCACCAGTATCATGAATGCACTCCTTTTTCCCCCTATTGATACTTCGACCATAGGCTCCGCTCGGCCAAGGGGGATGGAGCCCGGTCGGTATCAATAGTCTTCCATGACCGTGTCAGCCAATCCTACAAAGTCCCTATCTTCTCTATCGCGGGACCTTTGCGCTGCGGGATAATATCTGTCTTCTCTTACACTTCCTCTATTACCATTACTCCCTCCGGGACCTCCTCTACCTCTCGCTCTACCTCTAAAGTTTCCATATCCTGCCCTGGGTGGGTCTCTCTCATACTGCTCTCTTTTTGGACACTCGCTTCTCCAATGCCCTTCTTCTCTACAGTATGCGCACTGATTCCTACTCAGGGGTTCCCTATTCCACTTACTATCGCCTCTATCTGGGCCCCGTCTATCTACGCCTGCGATCGCTACCGCTAGCATATCCGCCTTTTTACGCATCTTGCGCTCTTCCTCTTTCTTACTCTCTGATTCCCTATTCATGTAAACCTTATTAGCTACCTCCATGAGTTCGGTGATGGACATTCCTACGAACCCTTCTAACTTTTGTAGCTTGCGCTTAATATCTCCGTAGGCTTGGCTGACAAAGGCAGAGTTTATCATTCGGGAATTCTCAGGGGCTTCCGGATTAAAGGGGGTATACAAGCGGTATGCCTCCAATAATCGGTCATAAAAGACACTGGGCGGTTCATCACTTTTCTGTATCACCTCAGCCGTCTTAGACATATTTATAGCCTTCTTCCCTCCGGCTTTCATGCCAGCAATTATAGCGTCTCTATAGGCTTTTAAATGAACCATGTCTGCGCCATTAACATCCCATTCGGGATCAGCATTAGGATAATGAGTTGCGGCCCATGCTGCTGGATTAGCTTGATTTAATGTACGGGCTTCTTCTTCCAGCGCTTTAATGGCCGCTTGGTTTATCCTAGTCCTCTCCTCGTTGTTAAACAATGTCATTAATAATTGCTGGCAATCATCCCAAGTAGGATTATGCGTCTGGACTATCGAGGTGAACAGGTCGGTCATGGCTTGTGGTTTGTCAGTATATGAGGAATTATGGGTTTTCCAATTCAAGAGATCGGTAGTTGTGAATGGGACATATACGAAGACTGAGTCAGCATACACCATTTGACCTACATCATTAAGGTATGCTGACCCGGGAGTCAAACGAAGTGGCATCTGATAATGTTTAGGTTTTTTGGGTACCGGTCAGTTGTCGGGTTAGTACAGGGCTTCGTTGAGGGGCGTCGGTTAGGGGTTCCAGTCGAGGGGTAGTAAGGCATGGGGATGTAGAAGCTTTATTGTGGGGAAGGTCGGTGAATAGAATATTCCGAGCCGGGCTAGAGGAAGCCTGACCGGAAGCTTGAAATGGCGCCAAATCAGGATATGTGGTTTTAACGGGGGTTGGTACCGTAAGGGGAGGTTTAGTAATGAGGGGGATGGATTCTGAGCAAGAGGAGGAAGCGGATGGGGACCACGGGGAAAGGGGTGTAGAACTTCCTGTATCACTTCCCCTTGAGGAGAAATAAGGGGGAGGCATAGGGATCTCGGACTCAGGGGGCGTGTCCAAAATGGGCGTAACCATGGCCCTAGTGGACAAACGAGTCCTGGCCACCATGAGGCGACATTGCTCCTCGTGGCATATTCGGATCCATCTTGGCGAGTCGTTTACGGCCTGCCTCCAACAATCAATGTATGGAAACTGTCCGTAAAGTTCAGGCCTACCTGATATAGCCACGTGTACACGCTGTACCAGATTTGGATCTAAACTGCCACGTGGCAGCCATGCGGCAACCAAAGTAGGCCATTCCCTAGTACACAAAGTGATCAAACGTGCAGGAGACATTTTAACCCCAAAATCACATACTGTAAATCCCTTTTTAAAATTCTTTAACATGCATCCTAAGGGATCCAAAATCGTCGAGTCCGACGCGTCCATACTTATCAATGGAGCGTCGTTTCCAACGAATACTACACACGCACTCTATCCAACGGTCACACCCGTTCCCTCGGCAACAGCACCACGTGGTACAGTTACCAAGTGAAACGTACACAATAAAAACACTCAGGGAATTCCCGTACACACACAGCTGTTACACCAGTCACTAAGTAATCGATATTATGCCCTTTGGCGAAACTATACAGTCACCCACGATATAATTCCCTATATATGAATTACCCGTCTATAACATACCCCAGTAACATCGTCTTTACAAACAGCAGTTACAGTACGGTTAGCATAGGTCAAAGTACAATTTAAGGTCACAGTACAATTAATAGTCGTTATGGTGTTAGACATGCAATAGACGACAATTATTAGTATTCATATACAGTGTCAGTAAATATACAGGGTTATGGTACCGTGCACTATAATACAGCTACACTATTAACACTCTCGCTAGACGGCAGAGCTCACGCTATCTAGCAAGATATACACGCTACTAAACAATCTTTAACACATTTACAATTCCCAACTAATCTATTGGCCAGTACCTTGATGGACTACCTAAAACTATCTACATCCGTTTTGGTTAGCCACACTGCCCAAGCACCACATATAGCGAACTAGAGGGCGGAATTTACAACAGAACCCTTTTAGTCTATCTACTCTATCAAAAGTCTAGTGGGTTCCAAATTTACACGCCTTCCCACTTAGCCAAGATAGGTTGAGAGCTAGCGGACCGAATTTACACAGACGCCGCTTAGTCTCCCGGTCCCTCCGACCTAGCGAACAAATTGTACACCCTAGAACGCTAGTCTAGACAAGACACCGGTGTCCGGCTAGGGCTATTTACACAGAACCCCGCCTGACTCCAAACCAAATTAAACGGTCTTACTAAAGAGCGTTCAATTGAGCGGTGCGCCTTCGCTCCTTCCCTCCGACAGAGGGGGCAGATTCCGTACACAAATGACCCCTTATGGGCCTACCGCACAATCGGTATACCCCTAGTGGGTCCGCCGTCTAAAACAGCGGTCGTCTTACCTCCTCGTTCCTGAACCTGAGTTCACACTCATCGACGGGGACACCCCAGCACTTACTACGTAGAGGCCGATGATCTCCTGGACAACAGACCAGTGGCGCCGAGACGAAGGTCCACGCAGAAGTTCAGGGGTGCAGCCGTAGAGAACGTGGGCAAAGATAGACCGTCTCACGCCTCTGCTTCTCAGCTACCGTTGAACGATGAGCTTCCCGGCCAATGCACCAAATGATACCGGAGAAACTGACGGAAGCCAAGCACAGAGAGATGGACACAGGTTTCTTCAGGAAGGAAGAGATTCTTTATTCGGTTCACCGATCGGGACTCAGAGGGACTAATGTCACCAAAATACAACAAGTTCTGAGCCCCGGACAATAGTGCAGGCTCCTTATATAGGCACATAACTCCTCCCATATTAAGCTCCACCCGCACATTCTCTTAACCAATCAATACAAATAAGAATTAACTTCCTGCTTGACCGCATGGCTTGTCCAGCACAATGGAGGAGGGGAATACTACATCCGGTATTCTTGCACATGCTCCGTACACTACTGATCGTATCTTGCCTCGTGCAACCAACCGACCGATACGTCAGCATATGCACGTACACATGCCACGTGGTAATCTCGGCCTACTAAATTTATTTTTACCGAGATTCCACCACAGTATTTATACAATATTGACTTATCTCTGATGACAGAACCCTGCTATGTGTGCCTGAATGTTTAATAATTACCAATTTTGAAGACGTTTCTACTTTTTATGCAAATAGTCTTACTTTTCCCATAATCTATCAATTATTCCCTCTGTTTCTGCAAGTTAAGGCAGTTTTGGAGGTAATTCTACTGATGCTTTCCTATGGGGAATTGAGCGAAGCTGGAGGTCCTCACACAGCGTGAGGACGTCCAGCGACGCTCTAGCACAGAAAACCTGTGCTAGAAACCAGGAAGTGCCCTCTAGTGGCTGTCTAGTAGACAGCCACTAGAGGTGGAGTTAACCCTGCAATGTAACTTGCAAGGTTAAGGGTAGTGGCCAATGGGCAGAAGTGGTCTGGGTGCCTACAGTGTCCCTTTAAGGGATATGTAATTCAGCCCCAAGAGACTTGATGATTGGAACTGCTATAGGTATTGATACCAGCCGTACCGCTTCTGCTATCCACGTTACATTTACAGTTTTGTAAACAGACTGGTTTGTGGTATAACATGTATGTACATGTTGATGTAAGAAGGCAATATTTGTCAGGAATGAAATTATTCAGATCCTGTTGCAAGGGGATTCTATTTAAAAAGAGAGGGACGAAATCTGAAAAAAATGGAAGTTACCTGTCATTTGTATAGTTTCCATAGCATTCTGCGAAAGCTTAGAAAAAACACAGGACTATTTACCAACATAAAAGCAAAGGCAAAGTAAATTTAAAATGTAAGTCCACAGACAGGGCCAGATTAACATAGGGGCTGATGGAGCTGCAGCTCCAGGCCCAGGCCCATTTTTTTTTTTTTTTTTTACACACACTACTCTTAGGTTTGCCACCTGACTGGTATTTTACTGGCACAGTCGTTATTTGAGGCTGCCTGGCCTTGCTGGTATTGCAGTAATACCGGCAATACAAATGCAGGTATTTTTCTCAGAATAAATGGAGATTACTCTGCAATACCAGCACCAGCCAGTAGGGGTTACTGTCTGTGGAGAGAGGCAGGGATAGGAAGTTACAGCATATCCCTGCCTCTCTCTACTACTCACTGATCTGTGGGGGGGGGGGGGGGGCAGCAACACAGCACAGAGTCCAGACAGCAGCTCTACAGCTCAGGTAAGTGAGGCATGGGGGTGAAAGCAGCAGGGACACATGGGGACACTAGGGGACACAGACACTAGGGGACACATGGGGACACTGAGACAGTAGGGGACACTCAGACACTAGGCACATGGGGACACAGACACTGGGAGACCTGGGAACACTGAGACACTTGAAAACATGGGGACACTGAGACACTAGGGGACACTCAGACACTAGGACACATGGGGACACAGACACTGGGAGACCTGGGAACACTGAGACACTTGAAAACATGGGGACACTGAGACACTAGGGGACACTGAGACACTAGGGGACATATGGGGGCACTGAGACACTAGAGGACACAGACCCTAGGGGACACATGGGGACACAGACACTAGGGGACACTGCGATACTAGGACACATGGAGACACATACACTGGGAGACCTGGGAACACTGAGACACTTGGGGACACTGGAAAACATGGGGACACTGAGACACTGGGACACATGGGGATGCTGAGACACATGGGGATGCTGTGAGACATAGGGACATTGGGAGACACTGAGACATTGAGACACAGAGACACTATGTCCCCATGTCTCCCAGTGTCCCCATGTCCCCCAGCCAGTGTCCCTAGTGTGCCCAAGACTCCCAGTGTCTGTGTCCCATGTCTCTCAGTGTGCCTAGTGGCCCCATGTGTCCCTATATGTCCCAGTGTCCCCATGTCTATGTCCACAACTGTCCCCATGTCTCCCAGTGTCCTCAAGTGTTGGTCTCCCAGCCAGTGTCCCCGAGTCTCCCAGTGTCTCTGTGTTCCCATATCTCTGTGTCCCCAAATGTTTCAGTGTCCCCATGCCTCCCAGTGTCTGTTTTCCTAGTGTCTCAGTGTGCCTAGTGTCCCCATGTCTCCCAGTGTCCCTATATGTCCCAGTGTCCCCATGTCTATGTCCACAACTTTCCCCATGTCTCCCAGTGTCCCCAAGTGTCCGTCTCCCAGCCAGTGTCCCCTAGTCTCCCAGTGTCTGTGTTCCCATGTCTCTGTGTCCCTAGTGTCTTGGTGTCCTCAAATGTTTCAGTGTCCCCATGTCTCCCAGTCTCTGTGTCCCTAGTGACTCAGTGTCCCCATTTCTCCCAGTTTCCCTAAATGTCTCAGTGTCCCCATGTCTCTGTGTCCTCAGTATCCTAGTGACATGGGGACACACTGAGACATTGGGACACTGGGAGAAATGGGGAAACTGAGACACTGGGAGACTAGGTGACTGAGACACTGGGAGACAGGGAAACACTGGGAGCAATCCATCTATACAGCAGAATCAAACTGAGTAGTTTGTTGGTGATTTTACAGAATTTTCTCTGATGTCACTCCTTGTGATTTACATCATGTGATGTCACGCATAACTAATTAATTATACAAATGATTAAGGCAGGTATTTTTTTCCAAGAAAGGTGGCAACCTTAACTACTCTTCACATACTCTTGCTTAAAGGAGCACTATAGGGTCAGGAACACAATCTATTATGTTAAAACCACCACTCTGGCCCCTTCTTGCCTTCCTAAATATAGTAAGATCTTACTTGTATTCAAGTCTGCAGCTGCTGGCTCTGCCTCTGAACTGACTGTCTGCTGACATCATCAGAAGTGGTGGTTTGAGCAAATTACAATACTTCCCAATAGGATTGGCTGAGACTGTCAACTAGGCAGATCAGGGGCAGAGCCAGCACAAGTCCAACGTAGCCCTGGCCAATCAGCATCTCCTCATAAAGATAAATTGAATCAATGCATCTCTATGAGGAAAGTTCAGTGTCTGCATGCAGAGGGTGGAGACACTGAATGGCAGTGCAGCACACTAGGCAGTACTGCCCCAGGAAGAACCTCTAGCAGCCATCTAAGGAGCGACCAAAGGAGTTATTTTCTCTGAAAAGACAGTGTTTACTGCAAAAAGCCTGAATGGAATGATTCTACTAACCAGAACAAATACAATAAGCTGTAGTTGTTCTGGTGACTATAGTGTCCCTTTAAGTTTGGAAGCTTAAGAGGGATGTATGGGAACAAACTTGTGTGGACTGGCTGACAATAAAATTAGTTTAGGTAATGCAGACGTGGGTCTCTCTAACACTGTGGCATGTTCCCTTTCTTCTATACTCACTACATACACCTTTTCTCTGCTTGAGAAAGGAATGACAGATAGGGTGAGAGGGGCACATGGAGAGAGGTGATATGCATGAGGTAAGAAAGGGACACAGGGAAAGGTGACAGGGATGAGAGAGGAAGGGGCAAGGGGAGACGAGGCATGACATGAATGAGAAAATGAAGAGACATGGGGACAAGAAAAGAGTTTCTTAATTTTGATATTTTAGCGGTTTAGTAGAGTGCTCCCTAGTTTGGTATCTCTATATATGGCAATCCCACATAAGGAAACCAAATCAGGGGGCCGTCTACTAAACAGCTTAAATCAAAATGTAGAAATGGGCTCCTTTCCTGTGTTTTTTTATTAATACCACTATTATTTTCATTAATATATTACATTATTGGCTATAATAGATGGATGGATGCATCACTCCTTCCATACACAGGACATGGAAAAAGGTTCATGGCCCCTGGTCTAAGCAATCCCAGTGACAGTGTCTAGGCCTGTCACCCAAGTCACTGGATTGATTAGGCAGGTTCTAGGGCTCGTATCACTATCCGGTTCCAAGAGGTAAGTATGAAAAACTTTTGTAGTGGCCCAAGATGAGCTAAAACCAGCTTGAGATCTAAGCAGGCCCCACTGAAGTGCAGGTTATTTGCTGTTGTCCGTTCTCAGTATTCTCTTGCACCCTGTTTTTTGCTCTCCCCAAGTATGAGGGCACATCGTTTGATCGCTCCAGACACTTTCTCTTTACTGGGAGACATGGGGCAGGAGCATATCAGAAAGTGGGGCTGAGACAAGGAAAGTGACGGCAGCCAGGCACAGTCAAGATGCCCGCAATCTGGTAGGTACCATGGCTACAATAGCTAGGCAGCTACCGAGAGATTTCATTATTATGTACATTAACCAGTACTACTTGCAAATTATTTTACGTACTGTTTTGGGGGGGAAAAAAACAGTCATATTAATAACATAATGTTTGCTGATCAGACAAGGGAATAAGAGCCCTACAAAGTATTTGCCTGGTAGCAAAGTCACATTGCATGCACTATATGCACCCTCTTCATTGTACTGGTGATCTATGTATTGTATTGTTTGAATGTTAGCTACCAGGGGTGTTGCTAGGTGCCTAAACAAATACTTGGGACATGAGACCAAAGAAAATCCACTCTACTGAATAATCTAATGAGGGAGGCTCATTGCTTGTTTATCTGTACTTGTCAAACACCACACAAGTCCCTGAGGAAGTCCTATTTTGTTGGATGAAACGCGTAGGACCCCTGGTGGTGACATAGAGGGACTACATTGATGATTTTAAACCTTGATGTAAGTTATTAAATACTTATTTTGTACTTCACTCTGAATGTGCATCTTATTTTTATTATATTTTCTTCTTGAGCACATATAAATACATCTATGGAGATTTCAACCCAGATAGAAGATTTGGAACTACTATTCTAAAAAGAAAAAAATCTCAAGGCATGCAAACTTCTGTGAAAGTGTGAGTGGCAATTTGTGAACGCAATTTCTACTTAAACCTATATACACCGTTATACACTATGTTGTTTTATTTGTAATTGGTTCAGCAGATCATCCCTTATTTTTTGTCTGTATTTGTGTGGAAGACAAGAGGAAGTCTTCTGGGATATCATTGGAAATTTCATCCTATACAGGAAAGTTTCTTTCTGCTGATATAAATTAAGCACTTATTACACTGTGGTGGGTGTACACACACATTGTTTTTTTGTACTTGATTAATCTAATGATACTGGGAGCGGCAGAGGTATGGTGGGTGTGAAAGGAGGGAAAGTGTGGTGGGTGCAGTTGTTGGGGATATGGGGGGTGTTAAGAGAAGGGCGGCACATGGTGAGTGTTAAAGAAAGGAAGCAAGAGGATTTCTGAGTAGGTGGGTATGAATGATGTTGGAGGGGAAATTATGGCTACAGGTGGGGGCATACTAGCTGCTAAGGAAGGTAAAGAGTGACCATCTAAAATAGTGAGATGGGGACAGAGTGAGCATCCAATGCTGCCTCATCTGAACAAGAGTGATGTAATATCTACTCAGAGCTGAAATATCACACTAAAAATATTGTATGCCCCCAAAACGTCTGAGCCAGGTTCATATAGTAATATTTCATAATCTACCTTTCTTGAGCCACGTGTGCCAGTGGACCTTACTACGATAATTTCACTTTCCCACCTCTACTTCTAGTGCCAAAACATTTCGGAGCCACATAATCCTCCAATAATATTTAATCTCACTCTCCTTTTGCTCCATTTCTACAATAATACTTCTGATCACATAATTCTTCTAAATGCTACTATTGATAAAGTCACTTTCTCTGACATTCCTTAGAAATTCAGATCACATAACTCCATTCAGAATAAATATAGACAGGCACCTCTATAATCATATTCACTAACTATCCCGATTTATGTCTTATTCATCTTTCCTACTGCAATGAGTTTTCAAAAGCCTTCTTCAAGTGGTCTTCAAGCCACTTTCTATATTTAATAATATATCTACACACACTGTGCAACCACATGTTAATATGGCAACACAGGCCGTTCTCGCAAGAGTTGCAGTGAGAAGCAGCTGGAAAGACAAGATGGTGCTGACTGGGCCCCTTCTCACCACATGCTATTGTCAGGATCGTGACAGGGATCCAACACGCAGAATGCAAACAGGAGATAGGTACGTATACCGGACCTTAGAATGGCCGGACTAATGTAAGGAGCAGGTAAAAATAGTCTGAGACAAGCCGAGGTCAAGGAAACGAGAGACAAGCGGGTCAAAAGGACAAGAGAGGTAAGCAGGGTCGAGAATACAAAGCCGAATCAAAAACCAAAGAGCAATAGACATAAGAGCACTGAGTGACCAGACTAGCTAGAACCACGACAGGGCAATGAACCATTCCAAATAATGCTCTTTTATACCTTAGCTCTTAATTGTTGAGTCTGCCCCCAATAAGTCCTGATTCGCGGTCTCTGGCGGATCGGGCCGTGATTGACGTTATGGCGTCGGCTAATGAGTGCCGCGTCATAAAAGGATGCGGAGCTATCGCGTCCAGCGTGCAAACGGCCGGAGAGACTGACGAGATCGGGCGCGCCAGCCCCCTTTTGAGGACGGACGTCTAGGTGTCTAGCCTCCTCTGAGGTAGACACCGTAGGTACCGTGACAGCTATGTTGAATCGCTTCCTCATCTCATCCTGACACATAATCAGATACCTCCTTGCACTATACACACTGCCACTTCTCACTTCACTCTACCATGGGCATCCGCAGGAGGGGGCATGGGTGGGCACTTTCCTTACCCCCCCCACACGGATTTTTCAGCTTGTGCGGCTATTTTTGCAATACTGGCACCGGCCAGTAAGCGCTGTGAATGGAGAAAGGCAGGGATAGAAGCTACATCTTATCCCTGCTTCTTTCTCCTGACTGCATCCGCAGGGGAGCAGCACAGAGTGCAGCCAGCAAGCATGGGGGGGGGGGGAGGAGGGCAACTTACAGATCAGGTAAGTGAGGGATGGGGAGGGCAACCTACAGATCAGGTAAGTGAGGGATGGGGGGCAACCTACAGATCAGGTAAGTGAGGGATGGGGGGGAGACAGCCTACAGGAAGGTAAAGTAGAAGGAGCAGAAAGGTCAGGGGGGATCAGCAAGGAATGGGGGCAACAAGAAGCAGGAAGGGTGAAGTAGAAGGTTTTCAAGGAGCAGGAGGGTGAAGTAGAAGGAGCAGAAATCAGCAGGAAGGGTCAGCAAGGAGCAGGAAGGGTCAGCAAGAAAGAGCAGCAAGGAGGGTGAAGTAGAAGGAGCAGAAATGAGCAGGAAGGGTCAGCAAGGAGCAAGAGGAGACAGCAAGAAGTAGGAAGGGTCTGCAAGAAGCAGGAGGGGTCATCAAGGAGTAGGAAGGGTATGCAAGGGGCAGGAGGGGTCAGCAAGGAGTAGGAAGGTTATGCAAGGGGCAGAAGGGGTCAGCAAGGAGTAGGAAGAGTATGCAAGAGGCAGGAGGGGTCAGCTAGGGGCAGAGGCGGGGTCAGCAAGGAGTAGGAAGGGTATGCAAGGGGCAGGAGGGGTCAGCAAGGAGTAGGAAGGGGCAGCAAGGAGCAGGAGGGTGAAGTAGTAGGAGCAGAAATGAGCAGGAGGGGTCAGCAAGGGGCAGGAGGGGTCAGCAAGGGGCAGGAAGGGTCAGCAAGGGTCTGCAAGGGGCAGGAAGGGTGTCACGGCTAGTAATGTGGTCCAGCACGCAGAAACTATGTAAACATATACATAAGTAAGAAAAGGAAAATAACAGGATAGAGCGTAAACCGGACCTTAGAATGGCCGGACTAATACGCTAGAGACAGAGAATGGTCAAAGGGAAAGCCGAGGTCAAGGAAGCCAGAAAATACACAATACCGATTAAACAAGCCGAGTCAGGGAAACCAGAGATCAGAATAACCAGGGAAAAGCCAAGGATCAGGATACCAGGAAATCAGAAACACGAAAATAGCACTCTCAGGAAATCAGGAAACTGAAACCATGACAGGGCAAAGTACTGGGAAAAACTAGGGGTTTAAATACCCCTCTCTAGGCTATGATTGGTCAGAGGGCGACCTCTGACCCCAAAACATGCGTGTGCGTTGACGTTGTGATGTCACGCACACGTTGGTATAATTCTCGGGGGCGGAGCTACTCTTAGGCGCGACCACGTGGTCGGCGCCATGTTTGATTCGGGCGTGATGCCCGGAAGACCGGAAGGAGCGGTTCCCGGCTCGCCGACGAGCAGGTAAGCTCGTGTTGTCGGCGCGGCCGTGCCGGTCGGGCACGGCCGTGAGGCTCGGCGGGCCGGTGACCGCAACAAAGGGTCTGCAACGGGTAGGAGGGGTCAGAAAGAGAAAGGAGCAGAAGGGCGCAAAATAAGCAGAAAGGTAAAGGAGCAGAAGGAGCCAAGGAGGAGAGAAGACAGTGTCAGAAGAAAAAGAAGACTGTGTCAAATGAAGGAGAAGAAAATGAGATTGGAGCAGGAAGGACAAGTGAAGTGATCCCTCCACTTCATTCTGGACACCACATCATAAGGCTTTGGTACCTGGGCCTGGCAGGAAACTTTGAACCTTCTCATCTCCCCAGGTAAAAAATATCAGTATTAATATGTTTTCAAATGTGTTTACTGAGTGTCAGGAAACACAGAGGGCCGCTAGGTAGGGGTGCCGCTGATTGGCTACAATGGTCAGCTGGCAGTCTAAGCCAATCAGTAGCTCCCCATTCATAAAAAATGTAAAAAAAAATATGAATCAAGAACTAACGATTGGCTTAGAGCGTCAGCTGACCACTCTAGCCAATCAGCGGCACACATGCCTGACGTCAATCTGCACTTCCTGACACTCCGTTTCAGAAGCCGAATACCACTGAGCAACCTGGAGATCTGGAGCTGGAGGAAGCCTTTGGGATTAAACCATTTGAGCGTATTAACCCCTTAAAGGAAAGAGAGCGCTCAGGGGCCTCCTGGCATCATAGCATTTTCATTTAGATGAAGTTGTTATGGTGACTAGAATGTTTCTTTAATTTGCTTAAAGGAACACTATAGTGTCACGAATACAAACATGTATTCCTAACACCATAGTTGTGAAAACGCTATACACCCTGTCTTTATGTGATAATGACTATGCTCCTCCCCTTCATGACACTGTCAAAAAGGGGCCAAGCATGGATGGCATTACAATTATGAGCATGAGCATTACAACCTAGATTAATTGGCCTGTGCTGGCTCTGCCCCTGATCTGCCTCCTTGACAGTCTCAGCCAATCCAATTTTCTATGGAAAAGCATTGTGATTGGCTCACAACACCACTTCTGATGATGTCAGCCAAGCAGGCAGATCAGGGCAGAACTGTGGTGGAATCTCAGTAAAAATAAATTTAGTAGGCCGAGATTACCACGTGGCATGTGTACGTGCATATGCTGACGTATCGATCAGTTGGTTGCACGAGGCAAGATACGATCAGTAGTGTACGGAGCATGTGCAAGAATACAGAATGTAGTATTCCCCCTCCTCCATTGTGCTGGACAAGCCATGCGGTCAAGCAGGAAGTTAATTCTTATTTGTATTGATTGGTCAAGAGAATGTGCGGGTGGAGCTTAATATGGGAGGAGTTATGTGCCTATATAAGGAGCCTGCACTATTGTCCGGGACTCAGAACTTGTGGTATTTTGGTGACGCTAGTCCCTCTGAGTCCCGATCGGTGATCCAATAAAGAATCTCTTCCTTCCTGAAGAAACCTGTGTCCATCTCTCTGTGCTTCGCTTCCGTCAGTTTCTCCGGTATCAGAACCAGCAGCATTAGAACGGAATAAAAGTAAGATTTTGCTTTATACAGATGGGGCAGGGGGCTAGATGGAGGTTTTAGCACAATAGGGTCAGGAATACATGTTTGTGTTCCTGACTCTATAGTGTTCCTTTATACGTGGATATAGACAGGAATAAAAGGAAAATAACAACTGCAGTCCACACACCCCAATTGCAGTGGTGACCTGTAGCATTTGAATAGGCTTTTTATTGCTGACACATTTATACATATACATATATATATATATAAATAATGTTATAATATACATATACACATATAATATAATGTTCGATAGAAACATTTAAATACATAAAGGGAATCAACACAGTAAAGGAGGAGACTATATTTAAAAGAAGAAAAACTACCACAACCAGAGGACATAGTCTTAAATTAGAGGGACAAAGGTTTAAAAATAATATCAGGAAGTTTTACTTTACTGAGAGGGTAGTGGATGCATGGAATAGCCTTCCAGCTGAAGTGGTAGACGTTAACACAGTAAAGGAGTTTAAACATGTGTGGGATAGGCATAAGGCTATCCTAACTATAAGATAAGGACAGAGACTAATGAAAGTATTTAGAAAATTTGGCAGACTAGATGGGCCGAATGGTTCTTATCTGCCGTCACATTCTATGTTTCTATGTTTCTATATTATTTTCTATTTTTATTTTTTTGCTGCTTTAGATATAAAACATAAATATGGTAGCTTATACCGAATAGTATTCACTGCATCAGGGAGGAGGAAAGCTTCCAGTAGATTGTTGAAGACTTTACATGCACAATGTATAGATTACATGCATATGTATACACCTAAAAGTGACTTTTGTTGGAATAAAATGGTGTTTCGATGGAATATCATCACATATCTATCTGGTAGTGGACACATTTTAGAATGGAGGAGGGGAACAAAAGCTCAAGAAATAGGTAGAGAAGGGTGGCTAGGGAGTGACAGGATTAGTTTGAACAACTCAAAACATGCCAGGGTTTATTAAAAAAACAGAACTGGGGGCGTGGCCTACAGAGTTTGCAAGCAGACGTGTTTCCCCTGAGCTCTGTTAAGGCCTAGGAGAAAGACGAGAAAAGAGCCACAAAACCAGCGTTTACAGCACTAAAATCGACACCCCCCACACACAGAGGCAATGGGGCCCAAGAACAAGAAGAACTTACCGACAGCCAGATATTCGGCTTTCTTTTGAGAGGCCGGCGGCACAACACCAGTCCAAAATGGCGCCGGAGGATCAGGGGGCACCAGAGTCATCAGAACCCCAAGAGGAGGAAGACCCGCTGATTTCTCCCCGCTCAGGAGATGTGTCCTGCCAATCAGAATCCGACGAGGACGAGGCACCCTCAACAAAGGGGGATATCAGGAGGTTGCTTGCCGACCTCCAGGCTACCCAGGCTGAAGTCGGTGAGGTCACAGGGTACAGGAAATGGAGAGCAGAGAGGCTGTCAGGAAAAAAACATATGCAAGCCACGGACAACAAACTGGATAGCATTTTCTCCCAGGTGCAACAACTGACCCAAGCAGTGACTAACCTAGAAACAAAGGTGCGGACATACAATTCTTTGCCCTAACAAAAAGGAGGATGTTGGCTCCAATAGGCAGAAGGCTCAGAGAACACTCCATAAGGTACCGCTAGGGAATAGGGGGATCCCTACTGGTGACCAGTGGAGATGAGACGGCGACACTGACGTCGGCAGAAGATCCAGAGCCACTGCTGCAGAAGCTCGGTCTCTCAGCTCGCACACGAGCAACCACTTCAGAGGCACCCTCAGAGACACCTAGAAGCGACCGGGAACCCACAAATAGCGGCATCCTTGAGTCTCCACAGCGGCTTAAGACACCGACCAAGACGCCTCAACTCACATTGAGAGGCCAAGACCCAAACTCAGGCGGGCAACACAAGGTCAAGAAACTCACTTGAACTGACCCGAGCCAAGCCTGCACAGGGGCGGGTCAAGCCGCCTATGTCCCAAACACCTGGAGTCATCACCCAGATACCAGAATTCATAGAATGTTCAATGCAGTTGTCACTCAGGATGTTCCTTTTTTTCCTTTCTCTATAATGTTCTTCAACACTACTCTGCATAATCTGTACCGAGACAGCCCACAAGAGTGCGCAAATTGAGTCCAAAGTAATATACTTACCTGGAAGGACATTACCATATAGAGTATGTTATTTTCAGTTATAAAATGATAAAACTGAACATCAACATGATTAACTCAATAAAATACAAATTGAAAAACAAAACAAAAAAAACAAAAAAACAGAACTAAATTTCCAAAAGATATGAACTGTGGGGGAGGTAGCAATTCTATACAATATGATTGTTACAAACTGCTATTTGTAACTGGCCCTTTAAATGGAAAATTGCCCTGCTTCCCTGGATTGTGGAGAAGCCTAATTGCCAGCCTCCTTCCTCATGACTATGGCCCCTGGAAGATTGTGCCCCTGAAAACTTATGGATTTTTATTGGGTGTGTATGGCCCTTTAAGAACTGTCTAGGGACATATTGTGACCTTGGTGAACAATGCCCCTTTAAAACTATGTCCCCAGACCTGTAAAATAACTTGTTCCTGGCTTTCTCCCTCTTGGTTCAGTAAATGGGGCTTACTGAACCAAGTACCACACAGGCAGACCACCCAGAAGTGGAAGTGTGCCATCAATTTACCTCCCAGGCTGTGAGGCTACTGCAGGTTAATTGTCGAACGCTGGGTGGCCGCCATTCGACAGTCGAACACGACATCTTTCTTTGTTCATTCGAACTAGGTCAGCGGTGTGTGTAGCAAAATTCATGGAACTGAAATCGGCTACACATTTCACCGAACACCACTGACCCTTACCTTCTCCCATTCTGAACATTCAGCTGCAGAGACTAAGTCCCGTTCGAAGATTCGAACGCTCGTTCGAATGGGACTTAGTCGTTTTTCTGCATGAAATTGACCGACCGCACAGTCCAAATCTATGGAACTGTTTTGGGCAGGAAAATGTGCTTGCGGTCGGTCATAAAGGACTTCCACTTAACTTTTTATCCACTGGAGGGATTTGTAGGATTTTTGGAAGTGTTTATGTTTGAAGTATGCTGAGTTCAAATATGTAATTATGGAGATTGAATGTACGGTTTTAAAGTTACAGTGTATGTGTAAAAACTGTATTTTTACTGTCTGTGATAATTATGTTAAATCATAATTATATCACAGACAGAGGGGAGGATTTTGTGTATAATTACTGGGAGTGTTTTCAATGATGTACGTGTATGATTGGTTATTTTGTACTTCCCTGTGGGCGGTCCTGTATTTGCAAAATTGTAATAAAAACCAGGCTGGGTGTGCCAGCACCTCAGACCTCTGCTGACCCTCTAACTTGCAGCCTTGACTCATGTTTGTAGGGGACAGCTATAATCACTACAGGGATTGCTATGCTCTTCATACTCCCTTAGCTACTGAGCTCTTGTAAGAGCTCTTGTTCCTGACCCTGCTTCGCTCTACAGAAGGAAGAGGTTCACCTACTGGAACCTGGAGCCTGGTCGTAGGTCCAGGGCGCAGAACAGACGGCGAGATACTAGCCCAGCAGCGGTGGTTTGTGGAGTCTGCAGTACTCATGGTTGCTATGCAGTAGTTATGGTGTCTACGGTGCTGATAGTCCTTTGGTGAGCGCTAGGAGCATCCTTTTCTACGGTCCAACTTCCAGCCTGGAGGCAACCATAACAATGATGTTTAGTAAATAAACTTCAAATAGTTCCACATTGCTTTTTCTAAGCAAATAGCACAGTTCCTGATAAAAAGTATAGTGTTTATCAATTTAGTCAAAATGTGATATCTACCGTATTTTTCACTCCATAAGACACACCTGACCATAAGACGCTCCTACTTTTTAGCGGAGGAAAACAAGAAAAAAAATATTCTGAATCAAATGGTGTACTAAACTATTTAATAAACTATATCAGAATAATATTGCAACCACAAAGTGAACAGCACTCAACAGTGGCATTAAAAACCATCACCACGGTCATTAACAATAGAGACTTTAAGGTTCAAGTACTCTTCTAGTTTTCTGTGAACCCCAAGAACTCATCATTGCTCGAGTCAGAATTTATGAAGCTCAGTTGTTCACAATCACGGACATCACTTTCTTCACTACCTTCATATAAGATTC
This sequence comes from Pelobates fuscus, assembly GCF_036172605.1. NCBI lineage: Eukaryota > Metazoa > Chordata > Amphibia > Anura > Pelobatidae > Pelobates > Pelobates fuscus. The sequence continues at coordinate 473,559,503 of NC_086317.1, forward strand.
CATCTTCGTTTCCATCCAAAGCATTGCTAATGCCACATTTTTTGAATGACTGTAGAACGAAATCCTCCTTCACTGAGTGCCATGATGTTTTCACCCATTCACAAACTTGAGTGATAGTGGGCCTCTTCATTCGTCCAGTAGATGTCAGATCATGATTACCAGCAGCCATCCATTTGTTCCACTATTCTCGAATAAAGACCTCAAATGGTTTGTTGATGGAAACGTCGAGAGGTTGCAACTGGCTGGGAATTACAGCTAGATGAGTCTTCACTTCTTTAAAGCACTTTTTTGTAGTTTCACTAATATGTGCTCTAAACTGGTCAAGTACTAATAAGGCAGGTTTTTTCAGAAGCCCTCCATGACGTTTGGACCTCACTTTTTCAACCCATACTCTCATTCCATTTTGTCCATCCATCCTCTCTCATGAACATGTACAACTCCTCCTCTTGGAATCACTTCTTTTGGAAATGTTTTCCTTTTGAAAAGTAATATGGGTGGCAATTTGGTGCCACCTGCACAGCAAGACAACACAACCGTGTGATGGGTTCTCTCATGTCCAGAGGTTTTCACGGTGATAGTTTTGGCACCTTTCAGATCAACAGTCCTATTAGATGGCACATCAAAGGTTAGCGGGACTTCATCCATATTACCAATCTGGACAATTTCAAGCCCAGTTTTCTTCCTAGCATCAATTAAAAATTTATGAAAAGATGGAATCTTATTTTCATATTCTTTGGGCATTTTTTGCACAATTCTAGTTTTGGTGCGCATAGCAAGGCCACATCGCCTCAAATATGTAGCGCCACGATGGTGATCCAGTAAAATTGTGAATGCCTTTCTCTACAGCAATGCATTTGGCTTCATATATTAACATTTTTGTAGAGACTGAGAAGCCATTATTCCGGTGATGTGTGATCCATTCTTTCATGGCCACGTCAAACTGTGGCCACTCTGCAGCATTTCCATGAAAAGTGTGCTTACTTTTATTCGCTTTTTGCAGCGGATCCTCCTGTTTCCTCCACTCTCTTACCATTTTTCCAGTTGGAGGTTGTGACGGACCGCTGGCACTCCGACCGAGTACCTCGGCCAATCGATGCTCCTAGGGCTTCCCGAGGACTCAGAGCACTCCACCAGACACCATAATCACTGCAGACCCCAATTCCGGCGATGCAGCTGCGCCGGGGTCTCGCTGACCTTCACTCACCCTGGACCCAGGGCCAGGATCCAGCTTCCAGTGGGCAGGCCTCTCTTCCTCCAGAGAGCGTAGCAGGAACAAGCTCTTACAAGAGCTCACTCTGGGGAGTATAGTGTGATTATAGCAATCCCCAAGACTGTAGTTCTCCAATCCCCCAAACATGAGCCAAGACTTCACGAAGGGGTAAAGCAGGTCTGTTTAATGTAAGCAAGCATTCACAATTTATACAATTCCTCTGGCCCCCTGGGCCGGATGGAACACAGGCACACAAACCAATCAGAACAATATAACAATGTCCAACACTCCCACATACAGCACACAAGCCCTCCCCTCTGCCTGGGATATAATTAAAATAACTAACACACTAACCTAATTATCCACAGGCAGAAAAACACAAGTTTTCTCCAAAGTATAGAAAACACCCCAAAACACAACATATCCCTGGATAGCCCTGATATGGGTGAACAACATATCCAAAAATCACCCAGATCAGAGCAAGGGTTCAGGAAATTCCTGGAAGTCATATTTGACAGACCGCAAGCATGGCTTTCATGCCCAAAAGAGCTCCATAGATTTAGGCTGTGCGGTCGGTCTATTTCTCATAATTCAGAATACCAAGTTCAGTTCAAACAGGCGAACAGCCACCATTCGTGCAAATGTCAGTGTTAAAGTGCTGTTCGAATGGTCGAACGGTGTTCGACTCCAGTTGAAGTACAGAGAAGGTAAAGTTCAGTGTTCGACTGATTTAAAATAGCCGCCGCCACGTGTTCGTTTGTCGAATGGCGGCCACTTTGACTACTTCAGCTGTATCCAAAGTGACAATTAAAAGTTGCAGAACTGCTCCAAAGTAACTTAAAGGGGCAGAAAGAGTAGTTTAAGGTCCAATAAGCCCAAACAGAGCTTTTGAAGGGCAATAGAGCCCAGGGGCCATAGTCGCAGGGCAAGAGGCTGGCAAGCAGGCCCCTCCAAGCACAAGTGGCGAGGTCACTTTCGCCACAGAAGTGGCCCAAAATGTCTCTCCGCTGCTCTGTTTCCATGCTCCTTAGCATATTTTACTACCTCTAGTTTAAAAGGAATCATATATGCTAGTCTTTTTTACTTTATCATCCTTGTATGTAGAATGGGGGAGGTTTTCAGCAAGAAAATACAGTGATGAAGGAACTGTCAGTAATGTATCTCTAATGTTTACCACTCAAGGCTGACCATTTGCGTTATCTCTGAGCATGGTCTTAATTCAATCAGAAAACACACTCTGGTGGCACAAAGCAGATAGAATTGCATCCATATTAAAGATACCGAATTTACAACATATGGCCGACAGAGAAAAAAAAATGGACTTTGTGCATCATATGTATAAATTAATAATTAATAATGGGAGTCAATTATTACTTCATACATATGATGTACAAAGTCCATTATTTTGTTTGTTTTTGCCCCTTAAGTAGAATTGCAGCCAGCATAGTTTTTTTTTAACTAAGCTAGGGACAGTGCTTAAAGGAGTGAGCTAAAAGAAGGTGCGCGTGCGCACTGCTGTCTCAGTATGCTTCCCGACCGGGATCTGCTTTTTGCCCCTGCAAATGGGCTTGGCGATTTGGCTCCAGGGAACACACATTCCCTCCATAAGACAAACAGACTTTTGCCCTTATGAGGAGGAAAAAAGTGCGTTTTATGGAGAGAAACATACAGTATTTCAGTAGTAAAACACACACACAAAAAAAAAAAGGATGCCTCTAGTTACTATAGACATACAATCACATGGTAGCAATGTATTATTCAATGAAATATGGAACATATGAAATCATTTTCACTCTGGACCTGTGGGAACCACCAAGAGTACTGCAGACGATTTTGCTTCACGCACAAGAGTTTTGTGGGTGACTATGGTTGTCCTAGAAAATTCAGGTAGTCCATTCTCAATGTAAAACCAGTTAAACAAACAAAGATCAACAAAGGACTACTACCATGTGAATATTTATCTGTGCCTTTCTCATATTTTTGCCCTGACTGGAAAGACAACATGCTCAGTCCATATCATATAAAATATACACACAGATGTGTTAGATATGTTTAAAAATAGTGCAAATATCTTCTAATCTTTCTTTTTGAAACGGTGCTGTGTGCCTGAGACATAATGCCAAATTTTAAGGAGCCACTATATCACCTTCAAGTCCAATGGAAATAAAATCTATCAAGTCCATCTCCAAACCAGGGTCCCACCTTGGCAAACCCACCGCGTACAAAATCAAGGAACCACACCAATCTCATGTTACTCTTCCTCTAAATCCTTCTGTTAAGGCTAGTAAGGTTAAGGCCCTTACTAGCCTTAACAGAAACATGGCTCTCCCCCTCTGACACTGCTACCCCTGCATCTCTATCTTTGGTGGCCTTCAACTTACCCACAACCCAAGACACTCTGAATGTAAAGGTGGTAGTGTAGGGTTTATAATCTCACCTCACTGCTCCTTCAAACCTCTACCCACCCTCCCCCTTCCCTCTCTTTCTCATCATTTGAAATCCATTAAATTCGCCTTTTCAAACCTTTCTCTGCTAACATTGCTGTAATTTATCTCCCCCCCCTCCCCCCCCGGTTCCCCTCTGCTCTTCCTTGACCACTTTGCTTCCTGGCTACCCTACTTCCTCTCCTCTAACATGCCATCCCTAATTCTCGGGGACTTCAATATTCCCATTAACCCAACACTGACCTCAGCAGCCTCTAAACTACTTTCAATTACTTCCTCCTGAGCTTTCTCAGTGGGCTACTTCTCCCACCCATGTAGCTGGCAATACCCTCTACCTCATTTTCTCTTATGCATGTACAGTGTCTAATATCTCCAACACCCCATTTCCCCTCTCTGACCACCACCTCTTATTATTTGCCCTCACCCAACAACCTCAGCCAAACCCTCCCCCCCCCCCCCCCTCAACTCAGGAGGAACTTTAATACTTTAATTCTATTGACCTCCAGCTACTGTCAGCTGACATTGATTCACAACTCCTATCCATCCCTTCCCTCTCCTGTCCCTCACTGGATATCTCCTGGACTTGCTGAAATGAAATTATTTAAGATAATGCTGACTTTGGTCTCTCTAACACTGTGGCATGTTCCCTTTCTTCTACACTCACTACATCCACCTTTTCTCTGTCTCAGACTGTATACCAGTAGCTTCTGCCTGCTAGTAAGAAGACAAGTGGACATGTGAGTGCTAGTGGACCATCCTTAGAAAGCATGGACCGAGCGCATCATTAGACATATTTATGCCAGGCTCAGGATGCTGTTGGCCAGCATGCATGATTGGAAGGCAGCCTGACATGCATTCTTTGGGCAGCCATGCCTCCTTTTTGGGTTTGTTCGTCCCTTTCGGGAGTTGTGGTTACATGATCCACGTCACTGGCCGAACCTTTTACACTGCCCATTGACTTCCTGCTTCATCAGACACTGCTGTGAGGGGGTATGGATTTACTTCAGAGATGAAAGCATGAATTCGAGAGATAAGCATATTTTAAGAGAATTTGAGTTTTCTTATAGCTGCATCCTATGCAGGGGCGGGCTGGGCCGGGGGGCAGGGAGGCAATTGCCCCCCAGGCCGCCCGAAATTCTTTTAGGACCGGCCGCGGTGGGCCGGACCTTTAAATGCTGCAGCCGCCAAGCGCTCTGTAAAGAGCGCTCAGACGGCTGCAGCAGCTTCTCCCCTCCCTCCCCTCCCCTGTAGCGTGGCCGAGCCGGTCTCCGGTCCGCAGTCCCGGCCGGAGTGATGGGAAGGTGCACACTGAGTGTGCACTTCCTGTCAGTCCGGCCAGTTACAGGAAACAGAAACTCCTGTTCCGCGCGGAGTTTCTGTTTCCTGTAACCGGCCGGACTGACAGGAAGTGCACACTGAGCGTGCACCTTCCTATCACTCCGGCCGGGACTGCAGACCGGAAAGCAGCTCGGCCACGCTACAGGGGAGGGGGTGAGGGGAGGGGGGGGAATAAGAAGAGGGGAGGGGGGGAATAAGAAGAGAGGAGAGGGTGAGGGGAATAAGAAGAGGGGAGAGGGGGGATAAGAAGAGGGGAGAGGGGGGAATAAGAAGACGGGAGAGGGGGGATAAGAAGAGGGGAGAGGGGGGGATAAGAAGAGGGGAGAGGGTGGAATAAGAAGAGGGGAGGGGGGGAATAAGAAGAGGGGAGGGGGGAATAAGAAGAGGGGAGGGGGGGAATAAGAAGAGGGGAGGGGGGAATAAGAAGAGGGGAGGGGGGAATAAGAAGAGGGGGGGAATAAGAAGAGGGGAGGGGGGAATAAGAAGAGGGGAGGGGGGGAATAATAAGAGGGGAGGGGGGAGTAAGAGGGGAGGGGAGGGAATAAGAAGAGGGGAGGGGGAATAAGAAGAGGGGAGAGGGAATAAGAAGAGTGGGGGGAATAAGAAGAGGGGAGGGGGGGAATAAGAAGAGGGGAGGGGGAGTAAGAGGGGAGGGGGGAATAAGAAGAGGGGAGGGGGGAATAAGAAGAGGGGAGGGGGGAGTAAGAGGGGAGGGGGGGAATAAGAAGATGGGAGGGGGGAATAAGAAGAGGGGAGGGGGAAATAAGAGGAGGGGAGGGGGGGAATAAGAAGAGGGGAGGGGGGATAAGAAGAGGGGAGGGGGGAATAAGAAGAGGGGAGGGGGGAGTAAGAGGGGAGGGGGGAATAAGAAGAGGGGAGGGGGGAGTAAGAGGGGAGGGGGAATAAGAAGAGGGGAGGGGGGAGTAAGAGGGGAGGGGGAATAAGAAGAGGGGAGGGGGAATAAGAAGAGGGGAGGGGGGAATAAGAAGAGGGGAGGGGGAGTAAGAGGGGAGGTGGGGGAGTAAGAGGGGAGGTGGGGGAATAAGAAGAGGGGAGGGGGGAATAAGAAGAGGGGGGAGTAAGAAGAGGGGAGGGGAGGGGGGAGAGTAAGAAGAGGGGGAGAGTGAGGGGGGAGTAAGAGGGGAGGGGGGAGTAAGAGGAGGAGAGGGGGGAGAGTAAGAGGAGGGGAGGGGGAGAGTAAGAAGAGGGGAGGGGGAGTAAGAAGAAGGGGTGGGGAGTAAGAAGAGCGGAGGGGGAGAGTAAGAGGGGAGGGGGGAGTTAGAGGAAAGGTGGAGAGGGAGGTGGGGAGTAAGAAGAGGGGAGGGGGAGTAAGAGGGGAGGGGGGGGGTAAGAAGAGAGGGAGGGGGGAGTAAGAAGAAGAGAGGGAGGTGGAGTAAGAAGAGAGGGAGGGGGAGTAGGGAGAGGGGGAGGGGGGAGTAAGAAGAGGGGGCAGTAAGAAGGAGGGGAGATAAGAAAAAGGGGTGAAGAAGAGGGGGAGGTGGAATAAGAAGAGGGGGAGGGGGGAGTAAGAAGGAGGGGAGATAAGAAAAATAAGGGGGTGAGTAAGAAGAGGGGGAGTAAGAAGGAGGGGAGATAAGAAAAAGAGGGGGGTAAGAAGGGGAAGTAAGAAGAAGAGGGGGAGGGGGAGTAAGAAGAAGAGGGGGAAGGGGAGTAAGAAGAGGGGGGAGTAAGAAGGAGGGGAGATAAGACAAAGGGGTGAAGAAGAGGGGGAGGGGGAATAAGAAGAGGGGGAGGGGGGAGTAAGAAGGAGGGGAGATAAGAAAAAGAAGGGGGGAGTAAGAAGAGGGGGGAGTAAGAAGGAGGGGAGATAAGAAAAAGAGGGGGTAAGAAGAAGAAGGGGAAGTAAGAAGAAGAGAGGGAGGGGGAGTAAGAAGAAGAGGGGGAAGGGGAGTAAGAAGAGGGGGGAGTAAGAAGGAGGGGAGATAAGACAAAGAGGGGGGGAAGGGGAGGGGAGTAAGAAGAGGGAGAGGGGGAATAAGAAGGAGGGGAGATAAGAAAAAGAGGGGGGAAGGGGAGGGGAGTAAGAAGAGGGAGAGGGGGAATAAGAAGGAGGGGAGATAAGAAGAAGAAGAAGGGGGAGTAAGAAAAAGAGGGGGGAGTAAGAAGAAGAAGGGGGAGTAAGAAGAAGAAGAAGGGGGAGTAAGAAGAAGAAGGGGGTAAGAAGAAGGGGGTGTAATAAGAAGAAGAAGAGGGGGTAAGAAGAAGAAGGGGGAGTAAGAAGAAGTAGGAGGGTTAAGAAGCTCTAAGGGACAGAAGGGACAGCTCTATAGGACAGGGGGCAAGACAGGGAGCTCTTTCACACTATGCGCACACACACACACACACACACACAATGCATCCCTATACATACACAGAAACACACAATGCATCCCTATACATACACAGAAACACAACATGCTTCCCTTACACACAGAGAAACACACAATGCATCCATTACACACACACACACACAATGCAACCCCCACACAAAGACAATGCATCCTTTGCACACATACACAGAAACAGACAATGCAAACACACACACTGCTTTTCTTACATACACACAGAAACACAATGCATCTCTTACACTCAATGCACACACATACAGACACACACCTTGCATCCCTTATGCATACAAACACAGATTCACACAATGCATCCCTTGCACACAACCAGAAACACATAATACATCCCTTATACACAAATACACACTGCTTCCACTACACACAAACACACTGCATCACCTGCACAAACTGGTATCCCTATAAACTACATACCATAAGCACACATATTAGATCCCCTACACACTCCACTCCCTGTGAGCGAACTCATGGGTGGGGGGAACATATAAGTGGACTTATGAGTGGGCCTTATGGGCATACTCACCGTCAGGCCCTGGGGCCCAGACCTTGAGCTTTGTAAGAGGCCCCCCAAAAATGGAGCTGCTTCTAATTCTCCCAGAACATTGAATTTTGTGACCACAGTTGCAAACAGCCTCCAGAGATCCTGTTCTACACCAGACCAGTGGAGCCAAACTGCAGCTCATCATCATCCTCATCTAATTGTAAGTAGGCAATCTAGTATATTATTAGTGACACTAATCTATAATTTACCTCACATTAAAGGGACACTATAGCTTAATGAAGTGGTTGTGGTGTCTATAGCTGGTCCCTGCAGGCTTTTTAATGTAAACACACACTGTGTGCAGCACTGGCGTTAGTTCATATGGCAGATCATATGGGTGGGGCATTGTGATGTCACATGGGGGGGCGGCAAATTTATATTTTGTCTAGGGCGGCAAAAATCCTTGCACCGGCTCTGATCCTGGGCAGGTGCACCAGTCTACTGGTGACCCACAGGAGGGGAGCTCACTGATTGCACTGCACTCTCCTCCTGCCCAGACCCGTCTTGACCGCAGTGCAAGTGCCCTCTGCCCTCTGCCCCTAATTTTCAGTGGCTCACACTCACAACAAGCAGTGCCTGGAGCCCTTTGCAGAGACGGAAACAAAGAGGTTCTGCGGCAGCTGGCCGTCCTGCAAGCATTACATTAAACAGCTGTTCCCCATGCAGCCACAGGTGGCGTTGTGCTGGGAGACTGTGATTACTCTTCACTTCCTCCCAGCCTACAGAGCAGCGCATGGGGGAGAGAGAGGAGGAGGCATGATTTAATCTTACAATAAATCCTCTAAGCAAACCTTTATAAATTTGGGGGGATCAGCTCTGTTTCCACAGTTTATTGGTGTTTACTCTGATGTCTGTATTAATATTGAGGGATGTCTAAGTAGTAACGTCAGTGTGTGTCAGCAGGGCCAGCCGTTGGGGTGGGCAAGCTGTGCGGTCACGCAGGGTGCCATGACAACAGAGGCACCCGGCAGCCAACACAGCTCACAAGTTGGGTACACCAGCATATTTAATTTAAACGATTCGCTGGTGGTCCACTGGTGCGCACCGGCAGTAGGTGCAGTCAGATAATATCCTCTCCCTCGTGGTTCCAGCGCTCAGTTAGTGAGTCAGAGCATAGGCTCAGAGATTCTCAGCCTGTGCTCTGACAACATTGAAAGTCAGAGCCGTGAAGGAGTGGGTATGGCAAAGAGCTACTGATTAGCATAAAATCAATATCCGTTATAAAACCAGGAAAAGGTGGGCATGGATGGTGAACTGATTTGGTGGCGCAATGGGCCACTTGACTGGTTTTGCCCCCCAGACCTAAGGCTGCCAGCCCTCCCTGATCCTATGTGTTTCCCTCCGGCAACATCTCCACCAGATACATAACACCTGTAAACTGTTTTTAGCTAATGTAATTACAAGATTTTTCAAAGCTTTGGCTCATTTAGTTCCAACTGCTAAGGAGTTTGTTCTGCCATGGGATCTTAATCTAATTTTGTCAGCTTTATGTGAACCTCCTTATGAATGGTTGGAAAAGACGTCACTCAAATTACTCACTTTTAAAACTTTATTTTTAGTGGCAATTACTTCGGCAAAGCATTTGGGTGAACTTCAAGCAATAAATTCAGATCATGCTTTAATTTTCCATCAAGACAAAATGGTGTTGAAGCTTAATCTATTATTTTTTAACAAGATGATAGCAGGAACAGCATACACGGAGAGACACAATCGAATTGCTGGGATTGTGTACTGAAACATCTGTACATAATATGGATGGGATCTGCCCAAGTCCAAATGGGAGATGCCACAAAGGGTAGTTGAGAATGACAGGGCTAAGATCCTGTGGGACTTCAAGATCCAGATAGACAAGCAAGTGCTGGCCAACCAACGCAACATCGTGGTGGTCGACAAGGAATGAAAAACTGCAGTCGTGGTGGATGGCAATACCCTGTGATTATAACATCAGAAGAAAGAACATGAGAAGGTGGAGAAATACCAAGGACTGAAAGAACTAGAAAGGATGTGGAAAGTGAAGGCAGTAGTAGTCCCAGTTGTGATAGTGATACCGGAGAAACTGACGGAAGCCAAGCACAGAGAGATGGACACAGGTTTCTTCAGGAAGGAAGAGATTCTTTATTGGATCACCGATCGGGACTCAGAGGGACTAGCGTCACCAAAATACAGCAAAGTCTGAGTACTGAATACATAGAGTACATTCCTTATATAGCACTGTAGCTCCTCCCACAATTAACTACACCCACACATACCCTTAACCTATTTAATGAATAGAGTCTAAACTCATCCATCCGGTCTAACCACGTGGCTCATCTGATACAAAGGAGAGGGACGCGTAATTCCAGTTCTTACATTCCTGCACCTGGTCAGTACAGTGATGACAGTATCTTAGCTACGTGTAATTAACCAACTGATACTACAAACACATATACATACATATGCCTTGTGGCAATCTTAGCCTGCTAAACTTGTATTTTACTGGAATTACATCACATTCCCCCCTTTGATGCCTCTGATATTTCACAATTACTTGAGGCATCACTTAACCTTGGTTTGCTTACACCGCAAGTTACCTTGAACCAAACCAGACTTATCTTATGATGTGAATCTTTTCAACACTCATCTTCCTGCATAGTTTCTCCCTGATCTAAAGCCTTATACTTATATATGGCCATTATCTGTGCAGCAGCCTTCCTCTCTGCTATAGTTCCTATCAGGCTTTGCACAGACCTAACTACTAAGGGTATAAGACACGGCAGGAGTAGACACAACATTAAAATTAGTAGGACTCCACCTACCACTGCCTTAAGCCCTCCAAACCACTCATACCAGCTACCAAACCAACTACTTGGATTGTACCCTTTCCATACCTGAGTAGGCACATGCGCTAGTTTAACCATATGGCTAGTAAGCTCAGCTATTGCTTGCCCTTCGTCATCTATTTGAAGACAGCAATTACTTAGGTTAAACTTCCCACATACACCTCCCTCTACTGCCAAAAGGTAATCCAAGGCTAATCTATTTTGGTAGACTGCTGTCCTCATCCTGGTGTTATGCTTCGCTAGAAGATTGAGCGCTTGTGATGTCTCATTTGTGATAATCTCAACCACCGCCTGTAATCTTATAATACGGTTGAGCATATAAATAGGGGTTCTATAACCAAAGGTACCATCCTCAGCCCACGTGGCTGGCCCATAATAATCTATGATACGCTGGGGAGGCCATTCGTTATCTTCCCAGGTACCTATCTCTATGGGTCCCCGTTTCTTCCTATGATTCACATCATACACTTTAACACCTAAAGTCTCACCTGTTTCAATCGGTAACAAGAAGAAGGATGGTTTGAGCATACCCAACACACATGCCCCTTCCCAGTCCTGTGGCAGCTCCGAATAGGCTTTCTTACCACAGATCCAGTACAAATTTGCTGGGGCTCTCCAGGTAGATGTGATGGATAGATCAAACCACACATCCTTTAAATTGGCGTATCTAGCAAACGGGTTAGATGGTTCTGAGACATTTGAAGCCGACCACCAAGTTGTATTCTTTGTATCATCATCATAAGCTTTTTGCCCTAGACAAGTTAATTCTCCTACAGAAGTATTATACATTATTCCTTTCCTTGCTATGCAAACATAACCTATGATGGAGGTCTTTAATCTCCACTCAGATTTACCTCTAACACTCATATGATAATCGGCTTGTGTAGATATTAATTGGTCAACTGCCTCAGAACCGGACATTACCTCCTTTGCTTCCTAAGGCCATTGGTCTCCCATGTTAGTACCTCCACACACATAGCAGTTGGTAACATTAAGACTACCGGCAATACTTTCAGCTAGATCAATGAACAGGTTTTTAGCATTATGGGGGATCTTATTATCTATACTCATCTCTTCGTAAAAGGAATGGTATACTTGATGAGTCTGGGAGGATACCGTATCAGTCTCTATCCCTATAAATAATATTGTCCCAGGGTCTAAACCCGTCCCGTATATTTGAAACACAAATAAATTACCATATTTATCTAAGAACTTGTCGGGGTTATTTATAAGAATATGGACTGGATTGCATTCCATAGACTTACAGTATGGATTGGTAGGCAACTTAGTAACAATCATGTCTTTGTCTACTGTCTGTCCCCAAGTCGCCCACCCCACACAAGACCAATATGGACAAAAGTTATAGTCTTTATTTGGGCATCTAGGACTCACATATTTATTTTTGCTACTGGGACAAATATATTTATCGTTAGACCCATACGTCCTCTCCCATCTAAGATCCCCACATACATTCCACGGCTTTCTACCACTCGATATCGCTTTACACGCATCAAATAGCAGAACACCCGAAGAATGTACGGATTCTAACACCGTTTTATTAATTAGGGTCCCCTGAGGATCTCCATTCCTGAGAGTCAACCAAATTGTACGAGGTTGATACTCCGGACTGAAGCACTTAGGTTCTCCTACTCCTAAATGGCACACACTATAATCTATATTTAAGTATCTACATCTCGATACATCTCCTTTACACTCGTATTGTGAATGCCAAATTAGGGTTTGGGAAATATGGTTACCTGTTCTCGTAGTCTTAATGCATACCTCACAGCTAGGAGTGTCGGTACCTCTACCTTCCTGAATATAAAAACACATATAAATAAACACTATCAAAAGCACATCTTTCGCCGTCATCCTCAGTCTTCGTCCGTGCGATGGCGCCTCAGCTTCCAGGATGTGAGGGGCTGCAGGGAATGGAGTTCTGCTCATCTTCACAGGTGTCCCTTCGAGACTTTCCTGGCTTATACACTATGTGATGGTAAGCGGACAGGCTTTATTATGGCCTTCTCACTCACACCTGTAACAATAAAATTTGTAATCCACAATAATTCCTCGTTACTCCGACTGAGTAGTACGTTTTAACCGGATCTTGCAGGGATTCTCTGGATCTGCTGTAACTTGCCAAGAATCGACTGCTGCTGGTTTAACCCTGGAGTGATGTATCCACGGAGTCACTTCTGCTACTTTTATTGCTGTAGGGGTAGACAAGAGAACAACATAAGGACCTCTCCACTTGGGCCCTAACGGTACATTATTCCACTCTTTAATCCACACTTGATCTCCTGGATGATAACTATGAACAGGGGGATAAATATTCACAGGTAATCTATCTTGTACCCATTTCTGTACCTCCTCCATAGTCTTACCCAACTCTACAACCTGCTGCCGAGTAATTCCTTCTCCCAACTGACTCAAATCCCCCCTTAAGTTACCAAGTACGGGAGGTGGTCGTCCATACATAATTTCAAAAGGAGAGAGGCCCATCCTTCTGGTAGGGGTACTGCGGATTCGCAATAGAGCTATAGGTAAGAGAACGTTCCACTTAAGTTGGGTTTCCTGACACATTTTAGCCAACTGGTTCTTAATAGTTCTATTCATTCTCTCTACCTTACCAGAACTCTGGGGTCTATATGCAGTATGAAGCCTCCACTTTATACCAAGCATATGAGTCAGTTGTTGTAGGCACTGGTGAACAAAAGCTGGACCATTGTCCGATCCTATAGAACAGGGTAGTCCATATCGGGGTATTATTTCTCGTAGCAGGAATCTCACAACTTCTCCTGCTTTCTCTGTACGAGTAGGACATGCTTCTACCCAGCCTGAATAGGTGCACACAATTACCAGCAGGTAACGATGTCCACCCGATTTAGGCATCACTGTAAAGTCTATTTGTAGATCGGACATGGGGAGTCCCCCCATAAACTGAACTCCTGGTGGCTTTACTGGTCCTTGTCTTGCATTATTCTTAGCACACGTTACACATCTGCGTACAATGGCCTGAGTCAAGTTGGACAATCTTGGTATGTAGAAATGTTTTCTAAGAGATTCTTCAGTACTGTCTCTCCCAGAATGTGTCCCGTTGTGATAATTTTGGACAATTTCTACCGCTAGCGATGCTGGTATAACTATTCTTCCATCTTCTAGCTGATACCACTTGTTCTCCAGATACTTTCCCGGTTCAGTCTTTAACCACTCCTCTTCTTGAGCTGTATAAACTGGAGTCCATTGGGACAGTGGAGTTGGTATAAGAGCAGCTATATGCCCTACATACTCCTGTCTTCCTGATTCAGCAGCACGCTTAGCTGCACTATCTGCCATCCGATTTCCCTTGGTTACATCACCATCTCCTCTCAGATGCGCTTGACAATGTATGATACCGACTTCTTTCGGCTCCCACACTGCTTCCAATAGTTGTAGGATTTCAGCTGCGTACTTGATTTCTTTGCCTTCTGAATTCAGTAGTCCTCTTTCTTTATACAAAGCTCCGTGGGCATGAGTGGTTAAAAACGCATACTTAGAGTCCGTATAGATATTTACTCTTAAACCTTCAGCCAATTGTAACGCTCGTGTTAGTGCTATTAATTCTGCCTTTTGTGCTGATGTTCCTTTCGCCAGTGGCCGAGCTTCTATCACCTTGTCTATTGTTGTCACTGCATATCCTGCATAGCGGATCCCTTCTTTCACATAACTACTGCCGTCGGTGTAATATTGAACATCGGGGTTCTGGATGGGAAAATCACGAAGATCTGGTCTACTTGAGAATACTTCATCCATTACTTCCAAACAATCATGTTGACTTTCAGTAGGTTGTGGCAAAAGGGTAGCTGGATTTAAGGTGTTTACAGTCTCTAAATGTACTCTTGGGTTTTCACACAACATTGCTTGATACTTGGTCATACGGCTGTTACTAAACCAATGATTTCCTTTGTAATCCAACAACGTCTGTACTGCATGTGGGACTCGTACATAAAGTTCTTGACCCAGAGTGAGTTTATCGGCTTCAGCTACTAGCAGGGCGGCTGCAGCTACAGCTCTTAGACAAGGTGGAAGTCCGCTGGCCACTGCATCCAGTTGCTTAGACATGTAGGCAACAGGTCTTTGCCATGATCCCAAGTACTGTGTCAATACTCCCACAGCCATTCTTCTTTGCTCGTGTACATATAAGTAGAATGGTCGTGTGTGATCAGGTAGACCTAATGCTGGGGCACTCATCAAAGCCTTCTTCACATCTTCAAATGCCGTTTGCTGTTCTTGGGTCCATAGGAAGGGGTCGTGCTCTGTACCTTTGATAGCTGCGTACAGAGGTTTTGCCAGTATCGCATAGCTGGGAATCCATATCCTACAGAAGCCTGCTGCCCCCAAGAATTCTCGCACTTGTCTTCTATTCTTGGGTATTGGTATTTGGCAGACAGCCTCTTTTCTCTCTGGCCCCATAATTCTTTGACCTTCAGAGATATGGAATCCTAGATACTTGACAGTTGGCAAACACAACTGAGCCTTCTTTCTAGACACCTTGTATCCTGCCTTCCAGAGAATGTGTAGTAGATCGTGCGTTGCTTGCTGACAGATTTCTTTTGTAACTGCTGCTATCAACAAGTCATCTACATATTGTAACAATACACACTCTCCTGGGATGGACTCGAAATCCAATAGATCTTGACTTAGGGCTGAACCAAATAGGGTAGGTGAATTTTTAAACCCTTGGGGCAGTCTTGTCCAAGTCATTTGGCGTTTTGAGCCCGTTACAGCGTTCTCCCATTGGAAAGCGAAAATACATTGACTTTCTGCGGCAATTCGGAGGCAAAAGAAGGCATCTTTGAGGTCTAAAACTGTGAAGTAAGTAGCCCCGCCCGGAATTAAAGCAAGCAGGTTATATGGATTGGGTACAACTGGATGTATGCTAACAACCGCATCATTGACTGCTCTTAAGTCCTGCACAGGTCGATACTCATCTGTGCCGGGCTTTTGAACAGGCAGCAATGGGGTGTTCCAGGGGGAAGTACAGAATTTTAGGATACCATACCGTATGAACTTATCCAGATAGGATTGGATGTTCTTCTTAGCCTTCTGCGGAATGTGATATTGTCTTAGGCTCACTGGATAAACCCCATGTTTCAGTTCAATTTTTATTGGTGGAATATTGCGGGCCAGTCCTGGTGGGTTGTTCTCTGCCCAAACTCCTGGTATGTTAAACAATGTCTCATCACTCCTAGGGTTTTGGCTAGTCAACACTGTATAAAGTCGCCACTCTTCTTCCTTTGGTACGGATAAAGTCATAATACCTGAAGGTCCATTAAACTTTAAAGATGTTGTTCCATCTGGTAGGAACGTAATCTGCGCTTGTAATTTGGATAGCATATCACGTCCCAGCAATTGGACTGGACATTCAGGCATATAAAGGAATTGGTGTTTTACTACGTGGCCTCCCAATGTACAGAGTCGACTTTTAAGAACCGGTTTTTCAGCACTTCTTCCAGTTGCTCCTATCACAGTAATAGTCCTTCCAGATGGAGGAGCAACTAGATTAGTCACCACTGAATGTTCAGCACCAGTGTCGATCATGAACGCACTCCTTTTCCCCCCTATTGATACATCGACCATAGGCTCCGCTCGACCAAGGGGGATGGAGCCCGGTCGGTATCAATAGTCCTCCATGACCGTGTCAGCCAATCCTACAAAGTCCCTACCTTCTCTATCGCGAGACCTTTGCGCTGCTGGAATATACCTGTCTTCCCTAACACTTCCTCTGTTCCCATTACTCCCTCTATAACCATTACTCCCTCCGGGACCTCCTCTACCTCTCGCTCTGCCTCTAAAGTTTCCGTAGCCTGCCCTGGGTTGGTCTCTCTCGTACTGCTCTCTTTGCGGACATTCGTTCCTCCAATGCCCTTCTTCCTTGCAATACGCACACTGATCCCTACTCAAAGGCTCCCTACTCCATCTATTATTGCCTCTATCTGGGCCCCGTTTATCTACGCCTGCGATCGCTACCGCTAGCATATCAGCCTTTTTACGCATCTTGCGCTCCTCCTCTTTCTTGCTTTCTGTTTCCCTATTCATATAGACCTTATTAGCTACCTCCATTAGTTGGGAGATTGACATACCTGCAAACCCTTCTAACTTTTGTAGCTTGCGCTTAATATCTCCGTAAGCTTGGCTGACAAAGGCGGAGTTAACCATTCGGGAATTGTCTGCGTCTTCCGGATTAAAGGGGGTGTACAAGCGGTACGCCTCCAATAATCGGTCATAAAAGACACTGGGCGCTTCATCGCTTTTCTGGATCACCTCAACTGTCTTCGACATGTTAATGGCTTTCTTTCCTCCGGCTTTCATGCCAGCAATTATAGCGTCTCTATAGGCTCTGAGTTGAACCATATCAGCACCATTTACGTTCCAATCGGGATCAGTGTTGGGATAATGTGTTGCGGCCCATGCTGCTGGATTAGCTTGGTTCAAAGCACGGGCTCTATCCTCTAATGCTTTAATGGCTGCTTGATTTATTCTTGTCCTTTCCTCATTGTTAAATAAAGTCATTAATAACTGCTGGCAATCAGCCCATGTCGGATTATGTGTCTGTACTATTGAGGTGAACAGATCAGTCATGGCTTGTGGTTTCTCAGTATACGAGGAATTATGGGTCTTCCAGTTTAAAAGGTCGGTAGTGGTGAAAGGGACATATACGAAGACAGGGTCAGCGTGAGCCATTTGACCTGCGGCATCGATATAAGCTGACCCGGGATTTAAGCGAAGAGGCATCTGATAGTGCTTTAATTGTTGGGCACCAGTCAACTGTCGGGTTTGGATGGGGCTACGTAGGGAAGCGTCAGTCATGGGTTCCGGTCGGGGAGATATAGGGTATGGGGATGTGGGAGGTTGGTTTTGGGAAAAGGTAGTGAATAGAACACTTCGGGCCGAGCTAGATGAAGCTTGACCGGAAGTCTGAAGTGGCGCCAAATCAGGATATTCGTTTCTAATGGGGGTGGGTTCTGGTTCCGGAAGGGGAGATTTAGTATGAGGGGGGGTGGATCCTGTACTGGAGGAGGAAGCGGAAGTGGATGAGGGTAATGAGGGGAGGGGTGCAGGGCTTCCTGCGTTTGCGTCACTTCTTCTTAACGGAAAGTAAGGGGGCGGCAAAGGAATCTCGGACTCAGGGGGCGTGTCCAAAATGGGCCTAACACCAGTCCTAGTGGACGAACAAGTCCTAGCTACCATGAGGCGACACTGCTCCTCGTGGCATGTCTGGAGCCATTTTGGCGAGTCATTTACGGCCTGTCTCCAACAGTCAATATAAGGAAACTGGCCGTAAAGTTCAGGCCTACCTGATACAGCCACGTGTAAGCGCTGTACCAGAGTTGGATCCAAACTGCCACGTGGCGGCCATGCCGCAACCAAAGTAGGCCACTCCCTAGTGCACAAAGTGACCAAACGTACAGGAGACATCTTTACCCCAAAATCACAATTTTTAAATCCCTTTTTAAAATTCTTAACCATACATCCTAAGGGATCCGGAATCGTTGACTGCGACGCACCCATATTTAACAGTGGAACGTCGTCGACAACGATTACTATACACGCGTACTATTCAACAGTCACACCCGTTTCCTCTGGCAACAGCACCACGTGGTATGGTTACCAAGTGAAACGTACACAATAACAATAAACACTCAGGGAATTCCCATACACACACAGCTGCTACACCAGTCACTATATAATCAATATTATGCCCTTTGGCGTAACTACACAGTCACCCACGCTATAATTCTCTATATACGAATTACCCGTCTATAACACACCCCAGTAACATCGTCTTTTACAAATAGCGGTTACAGTACGGTTAGCATAGGTCAAAGCACAAGTTAAGGTCACAATACAATTATTAGTGGTTATGGTGTTAAACATGCAATGGACGACAATGATTAGTACTTATTATACAGTGTCAGTAAATATACAGGGTTATGGTACCGTGCACTATAATACAGCAACACACTATTAACACTCTCGCTAGACGGCTGAGCTCGCGCTATCTAACAAGATATACACTTTACTAAACAATCATTAACACATTTACAATTCCCAACTAAACTATTGGCCAGTACCTTGAATGGACTACCTAAAACTATATACACCCGTTTTGGTTAGCCACACTGCCCAATCACCACATATACATAGCGAGCTAGAGAACCGAATTTACACAGGCGCCTCTTAGTCGCACTATACAACGAGCTAGAGATCCGAATTTACACAGGCGCCTCTTAGTCGTACTATCAAAAGTCTAGTGGGTTCCAAATTTACACGCCTTCCCACTTAGCCCAGATAGGATGAGAACTAGCGAACCGAATTTACACAGGCGCCGCTTAGTCTCCCGGTCCCTCCGACCTAGCGAACGTAATATACACCCTAGAACGCTAGTCTAGACAAGACACCGGTGTCCGGCTAGGGCTATTTACACCAGGACCCCGCCTGACTAACCAAATCAAACGGTCTGACTAAAGAGCGTTCGATCGAGCGGTGCGCCTTCGCTCCTTCCCTCCGACAGAGGGGGCAGATACAGATTCAAAAACCCCTTTGGGCCTACCGCACAATCGGTATACCCCTAGCGGGTCCTGCCGTCTAAAACAGCAGTTATCTTACCTCCTCGTTCCTGAACCTGAGTTCACACTCATCGACGGGGACACCCCAGCACTTCTCACGTAGAGGCCGATGATCTCCTGGACAACAGACCAGTGGCGCCGAGACGAAGGGAGGTCCACGCAGAAGTTCAGGGGTGCAGCCGTAGAGAACGTGGGCAAAGATAGACCGTCTCACGCCTCTGCCTCTCAGCTACCGTTGAACGATGAGCTTCCCGGCCAATGCACCAAATGATACCGGAGAAACTGACGGAAGCCAAGCACAGAGAGATGGACACAGGTTTCTTCAGGAAGGAAGAGATTCTTTATTGGATCACCGATCGGGACTCAGAGGGACTAGCGTCACCAAAATACAGCAAAGTCTGAGTACTGAATACATAGAGTACATTCCTTATATAGCACTGTAGCTCCTCCCACAATTAACTACACCCACACATACCCTTAACCTATTTAATGAATAGAGTCTAAACTCATCCATCCGGTCTAACCACGTGGCTCATCTGATACAAAGGAGAGGGACGCGTAATTCCAGTTCTTACATTCCTGCACCTGGTCAGTACAGTGATGACAGTATCTTAGCTACGTGTAATTAACCAACTGATACTACAAACACATATACATACATATGCCTTGTGGCAATCTTAGCCTGCTAAACTTGTATTTTACTGGAATTACATCACAATAGATGCACTCGTGGCTGTGACAAGTTGGGGGAGTGGCTTCAACAGATTCTGAGATCGCTGTCCAGAAGAGCAGTCCTAGGAAGAGCCAAGATACTGCGCAGAACCCTCAAACTCCTAGGCCTCTGGTAGAGGGCCCGAGAATGAGGAATAAACATGCTATTAGTCCCCTCAGCCTTAATGTTTTTAATATTATTTTTATTTATTTTTTAAAATCTAACTAGGGAGTAATCAGACTAGAAGACATAAGATAAAAGCAAAAAAGAAGTCTTATCTTAATGGCCTCAAAAGTGTGTTGAAGGCCAGGTGAGAACACAAACTTCGAACAGATTCTGAGTGCACCTGGCAAACAGATATTTGCTGATGGGTTAAATAACCTCCTTGGTCCCAGCCTCAACTCTGCTAAAATTTTAGAATTTTGGCGCCTGAATAATTAAAATCTCATTGCGCTCCGTGATTTCACGTTGAAACGCATCGTAACCTGTACGTGCGTTCCAGCTCCAGGACCCCTCAGCATGTGCACCTTCACCTTACCCAGTGTGGTATAGGCAGATGAAATGCATGTGACTCATGTGCATTCCACTTGTCAGAGAAGAAAGCACAGGTCTTACCAGCCGGATCCTCCCAACCCACAGCTCCCTCACCCTGCTTCGAGAAAACCAAAGGGTAAGACTGACTACCTCTCCTGCCAGAGGCAAGCAAAGAACTGGGGAACTTTTGGTTAAAGGGCAAGAGGTATTGAGGGAGGTTCTTAAAAAAACTGGGGTGTTTGCCTGTCTGTTTTCCCATTTAGATTAGAGAAATCCATGTTTGGCATGCACTGCCTCTAATTTAAAGGGAAAGTATATTTGGCATAAAACAGTTAATGCGCCGGTTCTCATATCCAAGTGTGTGAATTATTTTCCTCTGATCTCTTATAGAGTGATTTTGTGCTACTCCGCTCCCGACCCAAGGTAAGGAGGTGAGTTGCATGCCTGGCAAATACCGCTGTGGAAGGTCTGGAGGCGGTTGGGGGCCACATCTTGTCAGATTAAGGAGGGGAACCATGCAGGCTTACTACAAAGGGTTATTGGGGTGCCCGGGGTGAGAGGTGGAAGGTTCTGGGCATAATTGTGTCTTTGGGGGCTCCTAAACAAGTGTTCTAGAATACTCTCACTTTTACATGGATGGTACATATGTCCTGCAATAATGATTTCTGTCTTAATGTGCAATCTCGGTTTTGTGCCTGGACGCCCAGGGAGTGACCAGTTATTATGTATGCTTTTATTTTTATGTTTATTCCATACAAATGAGCTATAATATGGTGGAGCGACACTAGAATATCCTTATTTTTTTGTCACTATTGAATTTACTCATACTTGCGCTTCCTGGTATTCTCCTTGTGTCTGGTAGGGCTCTAACGTATTTCCCCACGATTCGTGCGAATACATATGTTATGGTACTTTTTCAGTAAACCAAAATGTTTAAATGTCTATCTGTTCCTGTCCAAATTAAAGAGAATTGAATTGCGTATATACGCTGAAGTAATTCAGTCTGACACACGGAGTTCAGGTTAAAATAACTTCGAGGAAATTTATTGGCAAGTGAAGCAAGAGCGGGCGCGCAGGCCCTTTTAAGAGGCATTTTGCGTCATCATTGATTATCAAGATATCAGTGAATAAACATCATTAATTGGATTAATTGTTAAGTGTCTGGATTAGTGTCCACCTATCAATATAATTAATTGGCTCAAAAACTAAGTGGTTAGCTTCGTGTCCACCCACCAAGAGGTGGTATTGTTTTGGACACGGGTGGGGACAAGGGGGGCTTGAGCGTCATTTTACACGGTCAGTGATGTCAGGTCTTGTGGTTAGGTGCAAGGTCTCTTATGAATAGAACATTTCATTACTACTGTGTTCTCATGGCCTTTAAATTATACTATGTTGCGAGTTAGGGGAAATTCAACAGTTCCTGGGTTAGTCATGTCCTTATGGAGAATACAGTCTTTGTCTATTGTGTTAGATGTGCTGAGGAATTCTGTCATGTAATGTAGTTTTCAAATGGAGAAGTCAGGTTATGAGGACAAAATGGAGGATTTGTCACAGTATCAGGTTAAAATGGAGTTAGTGCAATAATTCAATACAAGTTCAATAAAGATTTTTTAATAATTCTACATCAGTCCCCCCTATGAAATGTTAGATTCTAAGAGATAAAACTTTATTTGTTAATACCAGAAGACGTGTTAGCCCAAAGGCACAGAAACCCCGTGGCCGCTAGCTAGGTGTTAATGCAAAGTGCAAGTCTGTCCCTAATTCTGACCCTAATAGGCTAACTCATCGTCAGTATGGCTCTCGAACACTTCACACCCATGGGTGGCCCATGGCGGCTAGCCCACCACTTCTCCACACGGGGCCTTTACCATTCACTGACAGATGCTGTCCCTAAGGTGGTCCCTTCCTAGAACTCTCGCACTTTATCATCAAAAGGGATAGATTGCAGCGGCAAACAGGGTGAGTTGAGATCCTGGAAATCTTGGTCATCAACTTCAAGATGTGTGAAAGTGGGTGCCGCTTGGTCAACAGTCTTCGTGAGGGCTTTTCTCAGACAAGGGAAGACACAACAAAAGAGAAGAGCAAAGATAAAAAGAAAAATTAGTATTGCCATACCAATATGCATTAAAGCCTTTTGCCAACCCGTCATCCAACCAAACCATCTGTCCCAGGGATCTTTTATCCCAGAATTCCTTTTCAACTCTTCAGAGAGGTCATTTAATTTTGCTATGGCTAATGTAACTTTACCATTTGGGCCTGTGTTTTCTGGGATGTAGGTACAACATGTCATGGTGTCGGGCAAAATTTTACATACCCCTCCTTTTTCGGCTAGGATCATATCTAGGGCCATTCTATTCTGGAAGGCCATTTGGGATGTGGCCTGCAACTGTTCGGCTAATCCCTGGAGGGCATCTCTGGTGTAATTAACAAAACGCTGTTGATTGTAATAAATTTAATTTATCCAATTTAAATTCTTGTTTGCGGTAACTATGGTGAAAATTGATTCAAACCCTGCAGCAACTTCATCTCTTGCTTTAAACTCATTGGGTACCCCCCTAGGCACCCCAATGGCATCAATGTAAATGTGAGGGTCAAAACTTCCTTTTACTGGGGCTTCACGCTTAACCTTAGTGTGGCTGGACTCATGGGTGTTGAGGTGTGTGTCAGAGATAATGTGTATAGGCATAATGGCCTTGGCCAAAGTACACTCCCCCCACCACTCCGTGTCCATTCTGGATCTTAGCTGTAAATCCCCACACAACCAGTAAATGTCTCCTAGTGACCTAGTGTGATGTTGCAGCAAGTGTACAGGAACAGTTCTGTATGTAGCACAATAACCTTTGGAAAAGTTACCCACAAATTTACCAATCCCATCGTACATGGCATAGCAAGTGTAATTACCTTTATATACGGTAATACCATCAGGGGGTTTGACATCTTTGGCTAGAAGAGGATACTCTGCTGTCCATGCTTTACATATGGACCTGTTAAAATTGTAATGGTAGGCAAAAAGACTCAAAACACAATTTTCTACATCTACTGGCAGGGTCAAAGGCACAGTGCCCAGATGGGGCCGGGCACCACCACACACATAGCATGCGGTTTTGTTATGCTTGTTGGCATTGTATTTCATCCATTCTAACCATAGGTTAACATCATTAAAACCTGTTTCAGCGGCCATGGTATCTTCAAAGGTGGGGTTAGCAATGGCCATCATGTCCTTAAAGGACTGGATGTGTGTTTTTAATGGGTTTGTGACCATGTGAGTAGCTCCTCGCCACTCAGGGGAATTACACATGTCTCTAAGGTAGAAATGCCCTAATTTAGTATAGGAACCCTTTTTCCAATACATTCCCAATACATATCGGTCTGCATCTGTTGGGCTTGGATGCTCAATATTAAGAATTAATTTCATTGGTGTGCCTCCTCCAGGCTTTCTCAGAGTCATTCTTTGAAGGAGGGACCTACCATGATCATCTACTTTAGATAAGGCACTTTTTGGCTTGTAACCCCAGGCAGGCCCGGCATTCCATCCCGTCCCCCCCCAATGGTCACAATTGTGCCCCCATTGTCTGTCAACTACAAAAACATATGGGTCTTTTGCATGAGGGATATCTCTATAGATATTCTGGATTTGTGCTGTAGAGAATGGGCATTCTACGATGTCACAATAATCAAAGGTATAGGTAGCCACACGGGTACATGATGAATTATACCAGAAGGTGTACCCACTAACATCTTTAGTGATGGCTACCTGCTGGGCCTTAATTAAACTAATTAAGGAGACAATGTACCAGAGGTACATGGTTGTGCGGTATCTGCTTCCTCTGGGGCAGGAGACTTCTTGCAGTGGGAAGCGTGGATCCAATGTGGCCTTCCGGCCAATTTGACGGAGGTTGCGGTGATCAGAAGAACTTGGAATGGCCCGTCAAATCTTGGTTCCAAGGTATTTTTCCGCACGAACTTCTTAACCAGAACCCAATCTCCGGGAAGCAGGTTGTGGGTACCTGTGTCCAAATCAGGATCTGGAATTGAAGAGAAAACTTGGGCATGTATTTTGTTCAAGGCATTTGCAAGTTCAGTTACATAGTCTACTAAAACATCTGATTGAAGCTGTAACTGCTGCGGATAATAACAACCTAGTCTGGGTGCTGTCCCAAATAGAATTTCATATGGGGATAACGAATGCTTCCCTCTAGGTGTGTGCCTAACGCTGAATAAAGCTATTGGCAGGCTTTCTGGCCAGGGCATCTTTGTTTCTTGTGACATTTTTAACATTCTGGCTTTTAGAGTGCCGTTCATGCGCTCTACTTTACCACTACTTTGTGGGTGGTAAGGGGTGTGAAAGGTTAGGGTCACCCCCAGAGCAGTCCAAATTTCTTTAGTCACTGTTGCTGTAAAGGCTGGGCCCTGATCACTTTCAATGACTTCTGGAAGTCCAAATCTACATACAATGTCTGTAAGTAGGCGTCTTGCGGTTGTTTTTGCAGTGATATTGGCCACAGGGTAGGCTTCTGGCCAGCCTGAGAACATGTTACTAGTGCATATTCATGAGGCCCACTTTTGGGCATTTGGATGTGATCAATTTGAATTCTCTGGAATGGGTACATGGGTTTTGCTAGGTGCTTTGCAGGCACCTTGATTGGTCTTCCTGGATTGCATTTTGCACAAATGACACAGGCCTTGCAGAAGCTGTTGATCAAAGTTGTGATTCCAGGTGCTTCATAATACTTTTGAATGAGGGCGGCCATTAGGTCTTTTGACAGATGTGCAGGTCCATGTGCCCATTGGACAACTGCTGGATATAAATTTCTTGGAAGGCAAAATTTAGAATTGTTGTAGTAAATTCCGTCCTTTAGGACAGCTCCTTTCTTCTTCCATTTCTGGATTTCTTCAGGGGTAATTGCAGCTTGCTGTTCTCGCAAAATTCTCAGATCAGTAGGAAGAGTTTGCAAGGTAAAGATAGGAACTTCTTCTTCTTGTCCGGACACTTCTTCATCCACTTCCTGCAAATCTCTGGCTGCTTGCTTAGCAGCCTGATCAGCCAAATGGTTGCCTTTTGCTTCATCTGTATCCAACTTCCCATGTGCCTTGACTTTCAAAACGGCCACTTCTTCAGGGAGTAGGAGGGCATCCATTAGTTCCTTGATTGCAGAGCTGTGTTTGACTGGTGTACCGGCAGTGGTAAGAAATCCCCTTGTCTTCCAAATGAGGCCGAAGTCATGTGCCACACCCAGAGCATATCTCGAATCTGTATAGATGTTGGCACGCTTTCCTTCTGCAATTTTGCATGCTGAGGTCAGGGCTTGTAATTCAGCTTCTTGCGCAGACATTGCTGGCGGTAAAGATGATGACTTGAGAACTTCCTCTGTTGTGGTTACGGCATATCCTGTGTGGTATTTTCCTTCTTCATCAGCATACCTTGAGCCGTCCACAAACAGGGTAAAATCCGGATTTGGTAATGGATTCTCATGCACAGTTGGTAAGTGCACTGTTTCCATTTTCATCTGTTCAAAACAGTCATGAGGAGTTTCTGGGTCATAGTCATTCACTATGACCAGGTCTTTAAATTCTTTTTCCAGGAAATGGCGTGGCCATGCTTCAAGAAGATCAGTTGTTGTGTATTTGGCAATGCCATTTTCCTGTAGCTGTGATTCATCCATGGTGGCCCATAATTTTGCCATAGGCCCAAGATCATTCTATGATCTTGTTTTCAACTTGGTAACAGGGATATGTGGAATAGCAGTATCCCAATGGCGGTACAGGTAATTAAGTTCTGAGGGCAGTTGGATCAGGACCATGCTATTGCCTTCAGAGTCACAATAGAAATCCTGAGCAGTGAGCTTCACTTCAATCCAGTGGTAGAGCTCATCTTCGTAGCAAGGTTCAGGAGTAATGTTTGGCTTGTACCACATGGTACAGAAGGCATAATCCGGGCCTTCACAGAGAGGTGTTTTGCCTTTGTAAAATGTTAAATGTGGATGCATTATTTTCTTGATACATCCACAGAGAAGGTATATGTAGGTTTCGTCCGTGACAAACCCATAGTAGATACCCCCCTCAGGGAGTGGAAGAAGAGTGGATGGGTTAAGAACTTGACATCTTTGTATAGAAATGTTGTCAGGCAGAAGAAGATGACATTGTAGACGCAAGTGTCTAGCAGGAGACACGTGCTTGAGCTGTACTTGGTTGATAATGGCAGAGATGTCATGAGGGGCCAAAACAACCAGAGGGTGGCCAAGGACCAGGTCAGAGGTTCTTTCAATGAGTTCTCTTGCAGCAAAAACAGCCCTAAGGCAGGAAGGGGCACCTCTGGCCACAAGGTCCAGTTGGCACGAGAAGTATCCAATAGGCCTCTGGCGGCCTCTTAAGTCATTAGTTTGGGTAAGAACTCCTGTAGCATGGCCTTGTCTTTCAGAGACAAATAATTTGAAAGGTTTGGTATAGTCTGGTAGGCCCAAGGCAGGAGCAGAAGCAATGGCACGTTTAAGAGATTTGAAATTGTCCAGAGCTTCATTGGTCAGGCAGAATGGGTCTGTCTTGAGTGCATCATAGAGGGGTTGCATAAGCAGATAGGCTTCTGGGATCCATGCTCTGCAGTAGGAAATGAGGCCTAAGAAGGCATGAAGAGATTTTGAAGTCCTTGGGGGTGGAATGTCCAGAACTGCTCTGACTCGGTCCCGAGTGAGATGTCTGGTACCTTGAGATAAGCAATGTCCAAGGAAAATAACTGAAGGTTGGCAGAACTGCAGCTTGAGGAGTGAAGCTTTGCAACCTTGTTCTGCCAAATAACAAAGCAGACTAATTGAACACTTTTCAGTAGTGGGTATATCATCTCCACAGAGCAGTAAATCATCCACATACTGGAGCAAAACAACTTCTGGGTGTTCAGCTTGCCATGGGTCAAGGATGGTACACATGGCCTTTGCAAATTGACTTGGAGAATTTTGTGCCCCCTGGGGCATGACAGTCCATGTATACTGTTGCATTTCATGGGTGAAAGCAAACAAGTATTGACAGGATGGATCCAGTGGAACACTGAAAAAGGCATTAGCTAGGTCAATGACTGTGAAGTACTTTGCAGATGGAGGTACTCCTGAGAGCAGAGTGTGAGGGTTTGGTACAAGAGGGGTGTCCAGAACAGTTGCTTCATTGACAGCACGGAGATCCTGAACCATCCTGTACTTCTCTGGCTCACCTTTTGGAGTTTTCTTCTTCACTGGAAACAATGGAGTATTACATTCTGATTTGCATTTTACTAGAGCACCCTTCTCCAAGAGTGCTTTGATTTGGATAGAAATGGCTGCAGCCTGTGCTGGTTTGAGAGGATATTGTGGTTTTCTTGGTAATTTAGCTCCTGGGATCAGCTTTACCACCACAGGTGGAACATTTAGGTGACCTATGTCCTCTGGGCCTGAGGACCATAACTTAGCAGGCACCTCTGTTTTCAACATATCCGGGAAATTGGACCTTGGTTCTGCTGCCTCCCTACGGGATTCTTCTAATTGCAGCATCAGGGGTAGGGAGCACAAAGCTGAGGTGTCTGAAACAGATAGAGGTGTAGACATTTCTACCTGTCCATCTGGAGTGAAGGTTATAGATGCCTGCAGGCGTGAGAGGACATCAGCGCCTAACAGGTTAATTGGGCATGTGGAGGATACTACAAAACGAGCAAGTAGGCTTGTGCCAACTCGCAGAGGGGTTGTTAAAGGGCTGTGTCTTGGTTGGCCATCCACTCCAACACAGGAGACATCAATATTTGACAAGAAAGATGGGTCTGGCAGGTCTTGTTCTCTTAGAACACTTCGGGCTGCACCTGTGTCAACAAGAAATGTGGTAGGTTGGCCTTCAATGGGTAAAGTCACTGTGGCAAGTGGCCCCCCTCCTTTATCCCCTGTAGACACCACCAGGACAGGGGTTAATGACACAGGCTTGCCAATTTCCTAATCATCTGGTTCCTCAACAATTGGAACCGTTTTCTCGGCCTTAGGGGCCGGGGCAGGCTTGGACGGCTTTCTGGGCTCCCCTGGTTCCCTTCTAGTTTCTTTCTTGGGCTCTGGGCATTCACCTCTAAAATGTCCCTTGGCCCCACAATTAAAGCAATATCCATCCTCAGGTTTGGTACCTCTTGGGACAGGAGGAGTGGTACGGGACACCATGAGAGGGGCTGAACTGGGCCTTCTGGGAGTCTGGGCAGATTCCAGACCTCTAGCAACTAGGAGTAAAGTGCCCAGGGGAACAACCTTATATTCAGGGCGTGCAGCAATGATTCCCTTGCGTATGGAGTCTTTAACACCTTGGACAAACGCACCTGACAGCATTTGTGAATGAATTTTGTCAGTAAGATCAAATCCCAAATCTGTAAACATTTGATACAGTCTTGCATGAAACCTTTCCACTGATTCTCCTTTGTCTTGCACAACATCAGTAAGACCAGCAGCCTGATCTGCAAGTTTGTCCTTAGCCCAATCTTTTAATTGATTGCAAAAAGTTACTCCGGAGGGGTAATCAACATCACTTGTAAGCAGATCTGTACTGAGGTGGCGGGCCATGCTCGGCCAATATGCATCCCCTGCTTTAATAGCACAAATGCTCAGTAGGTCACGCCAGGCGGCGGAATAAGTCTTTTGAATCTGAACTATCCCTCGGTAAAAAGGCATAGGCTGCTTCTCTGGGTCGGGGAGAGATTTCATTAAAGCACTAGCTTGTGTGGGGTTAAAGGCAACATATTTAGGAGGGGCCCGTTCCCCCCGACCCTTATGGCCGAAGGGATCATCAATAGAACGGTGGGCCGAGACTCCCGCAGCCTCCAATGAATCCTGAGACAGCCTGTCATCCTCTTCCTCATCTAACTCTATGATCTGGGCCCTTCTGCGTGAGGGGATCACCTGAGGTGACAGGGCCGGGGGATGAGAGGGAGTCCCGGAGGCGGGAGTCGCCATTGGGTCATAATCTTGGGATCGGTAATCACCAGGAAGCACCGGCATCAGGGGTGCTGAATGACTGGGGGCCGCCATATTGGAGGCGGGGAAGGAAGTTGCATTGGGGTTAAGGGAAGAAGCGGCGGCCATGTTGGATGTGGGCACAACCGGGGCAGACTGTACCGGACTGGGCATGACCGGAACCTGGGGAGTGGCTTGGGGAAAGGGGTATGGATAATTTGGATAGGGCATGGACATGGGGTATGGGAAGGGGTATGGCCAAGCCATCTGGGCGGGGGCTGGGGCGGAACCTGGAGAGGGCAGGAAAGTTGGGTAGGGATTAGCAAAGGGGGTGGGAACCTGGGCCGTGGTAGGGGCGGGCAAGGGAGAGGATGGAGAAGAATCAGTAGAGGCGGGTGAAGAGGGAGGAGCCGGAGTGGGATCAGCAAGATTGACAGTGGCAGGGGAGGAGGGGTTAGCTAACTGGGCAGATGCAGATGGGAGGGTAGGATTATCAACGGAGAGAAAATGTGGGGAAGGAATGGCAGATGAGATGTTAGCATTAGACACAGAAGGTGGCTTAGGAATGGATGAGGATGATGGGAGTGTTAGGGAAGGAGAAGGGGAGAAGAAAGATCCATCAGAATTCAGGACCGGGCAAACGGGGGAGGTGACGGGGTGGGTGCTGGGAGGATTGGGAGCGGGATACATAGTCAGTGGGCAATCACCCATTGCTGACTGGACCTTGGGGATAGACATCCCCTGGGCGCCATTTTGGGGCGCTGGCTGAGGAAAAGCCCCAGCAACACAGTTATTATGATACACAAACAATTTCACACCCTTGTGAAATATTTCTTCCTCAACCCAACCTTCTTGCTGAATAGCCTTCGCTACTCTGTACCATGCTTCAGCTGTCTTTAATAAATCATTATTTGCAAGCTTGCCTTTCTTCTCCATCAGTAACCTACGCCAGCTTTCTGGCTGCAATCTACCACATGTAGGCACAGCAATTTTACATACTTTAGCAATCTTTTCAACACCTTTAACCATCTCCTCACCCTCTCTGTCTTCAACTAAATCACATGCTAGCCAGCCCTTACTGGGCTTACTCAAATCCTGCCCCATATTCCCCCCCCCCCCCCCCCCTACACCAGCGTCCTAGATATAGGGAAAGATAAGGAAAATTGAACAGGAGCGTCTACAATGCTCGACTGCCACTTGAGAATGGTGGGTCCTACTCAAGTGCGTCTTCCCAAAACGTAGACTAGTCACTGAATCCGCCTACCCGGGGTGGTAGACACGGATTGGAGCGAGGTGAGAAGTGTGTGACCAATCACTTCTCTATTAAGAGGAATGGGAGTGGATAGTATAATAGTACAGGAAGTGTAGAAAAGGTAAAAAGGTAAGGAAAAATCCTTAGAGACAGACACAGGAGTTTGAATGACTCCTAATTAAACAAACAAGACAACAATACAGTTGAAATACAGTGCATGCATCACAGTTCAAATTAAATCAACAGTAATCCCTTTCCTTTACTCGTGTGACCGAAGTCACCTCCCTCAACCTCGTAATGTCTCCGCTCGGAGAACGACTTCCTCAAGTCTCACTACCAGCAGCCACAGGAAACAGCAACCATCTCCGACCCGAATCCTGTATAGCCTCCCTTGTTATAGCAGTCCACAAAAATGTGGCCACCTCTATCCTCACCCTCGTAGCGCCCCTATAAGACCCACTTATAAGTCCCGCTACCCCGTGGTGATGGAGACAGCAATGCCTGCCCGAATCCACACGCCACAAATAACAATTGGAATGACTCCAGCTCAGCGCTCAAAGCTGGAGGGTACCACCTCTCTGCAAGCAGAGTTATGTGCACAATGAGGCTAGCTAGGCTATCAAAGTGACACCATGGGGAATCCCCAGGAAGCAATGAGTCTACACCCCCTCCACAGATTCCCCCCTCCTCTTTTTCCTTACAGCCACAGCCACGAGGCTCCTAAAAGAGGTAAACAGGCAAAGAAGACCCCCAGGAAAACTTCCACAGGTCCACCCCCCTTTTTCCTTACAGCCACAGCCACATGGCTCCTAAAAGGAGTAAAACAGGCAACAGGACTCCAGGCAAATCCCCCGGGTCCACCCCCCCCTTTATCCCAAAGAGGGGCAACAGACAAACACAGGACCCCCAGGCAAACTACCACGGGTCCACTCCCCCCAAAGGGGAGACAAATAAGCACTCAGCCCGGGCACTCAAGCTAGACCATGCCAATACAGACACACCAAGGCAACAGATAGACTAAATGCAGGTAAACAAATGGATAATGAGACCCCGGGCAAGATATTACCTGTCTTTGATGTCCTCCCGGGAAGCAGTCACAGACACGTGGACGGGTCAATCAAAGGGGCCGGAACATACCGGTGGCTCTGCAGAAGTCTCTACCGTGTACCTGGAGGTGATCAATCTCCTTTCCTTCCCCCCGGATTCCTCCGTCCACTCGCGTCTTCCTTAGGACGGCTCACCGGCCAGACATAGCCCGGGGTCCCTGTTCGGGCGCCAAAGTTGTTATGGTACTTTTTCAGTAAACCAAAATGTTTAAATGTCTATCTGTTCCTGTCCAAATTAAAGAGAATTGAATTGCGTATATACGCTGAAGTAATTCAGTCTGACACACGGAGTTCAGGTTAAAATAACTTTGAGGAAATTTATTGGCAAGTGAAGCAAGAGCGGGCGCGCAGGCCCTTTTAAGAGGCATTTTGCGTCATCATTGATTATCAAGATATCAGTGAATAAACATCATTAATTGGATTAATTGTTAAGTGTCTGGATTAGTGTCCACCTATCAATATAATTAATTGGCTCAAAAACTAAGTGGTTAGCTTCGTGTCCACCCACCAAGAGGTGGTATTGTTTTGGACACGGGTGGGGACAAGGGGGGCTTGAGCGTCATTTTACACGGTCAGTGATGTCAGGTCTTGTGGTTAGGTGCAAGGTCTCTTATGAATAGAACATTTCATTACTACTGTGTTCTCATGGCCTTTAAATTATACTATGTTGCGAGTTAGGGGAAATTCAACAGTTCCTGGGTTAGTCATGTCCTTATGGAGAATACAGTCTTTGTCTATTGTGTTAGATGTGCTGAGGAATTCTGTCATGTAATGTAGTTTTCAAATGGAGAAGTCAGGTTATGAGGACAAAATGGAGGATTTGTCACAGTATCAGGTTAAAATGGAGTTAGTGCAATAATTCAATACAAGTTCAATAAAGAATTTTTAATAATTCTACATCACATATCCTTGCGGGGAGCTTACAGCTGGGTGCCAGCTGCTCCTGTAGTCACATGAATGGGAGGCTAGCTGTTCTCACTGGCAAGGACTTCTTTGTTTCATTGGGGTCCCTGTGTTCAACTTCTGTTCTTTCTCTACTGTATTGTTCTCTCGTAGTACTGCTTTTCTTTCCGGTTTCTCCTATTGAGCTCGCATGACCTCGAAACATAACTTTGGGTATCATTGTTCCTCCCTGATTCTAACACAATGTTCTATGGTCGAGGTGGTAGATCAGTAACTAGTAGATGCTCAAAGGTAATTACTTTCACGCGTAGACATTTCCGGCATGCAAAGAGGTCAAAGGGATTATTTTATATGCATGTCAACAAAGGAGGGAAATTAACCAAGGATGCTTCCACGCAATTCCTGGAGGAAATTGCAGCGCAGTTCTTTTCTTTTTATTCTTCTTTATACAACATCTCTAGGCGTGAGTGTAATAGATCCGATGAGGACTGCACAGTTTCTGGCAGTTTTTATCTCCAATTATACATGCAGAGCAGACAGCAGTGTTGGATTCACCGATTATGGAAGACTAAATTAAAGCAGCTATCATATCAGCAAAAACAAGCCGTGAACGTGGGCCATGCGGATTCAGCTCTCAATGCACTCACCAGGTGGCAGATTCTACCCGGACTCACTCTTGGCCATGCTCACCATCTTACCCAGCTATAGACCTACCGTATATACTAGAGTATAAGCCGACCCGAACATAAGCCGAGGCCCCTAATCTTACCCCAAAAAACTGGGAAAACGTATTGACTCGAGTATAAGACTAGGGTGGGAAATGCAGCAGCTACTGGTAAATTTCTAGATAAAATTAGATCCTAAAAAAATTATATTAATTGAATATTTATTTACAGGTGTGTATATAATGAATGCAGTGTGTGTGTATGAATGCAGTGTGTGCGTATGAGTGCAGTGTGTGTATGAGTGTAGTGCGTGTGTGTATGAGTGCATAGTGTGTATGAATGCAGTGTGTGTGTATGAATGCAGTGTGTGTGTATGAGTGCAGTGTGTGTGTATGAGTGCAGTGTGTGTATGAATGCAGTGTGTGTGAGTGCAGTGTGTGTATATGAACGAAGTGTGAGTGTGTGTGATGCAGTGTGTGTTTGTGTATGTGTTGGGGGGGTGGGCATTTTGATTATTGTTATTTTATTAATTATTATTTTAATCATTTTTGTTCTATTATTATTTATTTTATTAATTATTATTTTAATTTGTTTTGTTATATTGTTATTTTTTTAAATTATTATAATTTTTTATATTTTATTATTATATTTATTTTTTTCGTCCCCCCTCCCTGCTTGATACATGGCAGGGAGGGGGGCTCTCCTTCCCTGGTGGTCCAGTGGCATTGGCAGTTCAGTGGGGGGGAGGGGGCTGGCAGAGCTGTTACTTACCTCTCCTGCAGCTCCCTCCTCCGCGCCGGTCCGGTCAGCTCACACTGTAAGTCTCGCGAGAGCCGCACTATGACCCCGCGGCTCTTGCGAGACTTACACTGGGAGCTGACAGAGGTGCTGAACGGACCGGCGCGGAGGAGAAGGGAGCTGACAGGAGCTGCAGGAAAGGTAAGTAAACGCTCTGCAGCCCCCACAGCCCCCAGTCTGTATTATGGCAATGTGAATTGCCATAATACAGACACTGACTCGAGTATAAGCCGAGTTGGGGTTTTTCAGCACAAAAAATGTGCTGAAAAACTCTGCTTATACTCGAGTATATACGGTATATAGAAAGTTGCGCTCAAGCTCTTCATAAAAGTTCCAGGGAAATAGGTGTCGTGGCCGGTCTCCATTCGAGAGGTTCCAGTGAGAGCACCATGCAAGGGAATTTCTTATTTTCAGGATATGAATGATCCCCTGTTCGGTAGTTCATATCTCACGAACGTCATTCGTCTAAGTGGTCTGGAAATAGAACAGGCGGCGGTCTACGTTTTACTGGCATTCTCGCAAGTGCCTAGCCGAAAAGAGTTCCAGGCACTCAATGACCAAGTCTCGCTGCCCACGTTCAGTAATATGAAATGCCAACCACTCAGTGGAAGCATTCATTAATTACTTCTGTTCGTATGACGTCTCCCAAACAGACAAGGATGAAACAGGACATATACACAGTGTACATATACACACTCACACATACTTATAAAAGTTTAAATATATATATATATATATATATATATATATAAATATATAAAAGTATTTGGAGGTCTCCATTCTGCTAGACTTTCATCAGAAAGCATGTTGAAAGCGTGCTGCTGTCAGCATGTGCCTCTAAAGTGATTTCTTAAACTTCGAAACAGGGGATGTGGTGCGATGAAGTGAGATATCGGCAAGATGCCAGGCCACTTCTTTATCTGCCACCTTCAACATCGTAGGGTGGACCTCTCTCCAATATGGTATTATCAGAGGGTAGTACCAGAGGATATTTAGTAGGGATCGTGGTCCGGACTTGCATCTCCAACAAATAACAGGCACTTCCGGGAGAAATTTGTGGAGTTTCTGTAGCGTATCATACCAGTGGCTAAGGATATTCTAGTTTGTTCACTCAGCATAAATCACAGAGAAACTACGGAAAGTGAACGCCGCCATTCTGTCCCATTCCTGTGTCGTGAACGCCATATTGAGTGCTTCTTCCTACAATGATTGGTACTTCAGGTCAGCTGACATTACAACCAACTGGTTGTAATGAATTTAACTTAAATATCCATGCCATCTCAATCTTTCCTAGTCTATTGGCCAAACCTCCACCTCTCCAAGATCTTTATACTTTTTTGTATACCCATGAATTACATGTCAAGAAGGTTGCAGTTATAGTGCGTTTTAAAATGTGAGGGTACAGTATGACCCTCATATGCTTTAATATTCCTCACATGTTCTTCCACCATAACATGAAGTTCTCTTTTTGTACGGCCTACATAAAATAGCCACACATGGGCAAGTTAATAAATAAGTTTTTCAAGTGGCATGTGATCAACTCCTTTACATAAAAATTTTGTTTGCATGGATTTTTAAAACTGGTTATATGTCTTTTTTTTTATTGGTGCTCCTACAGGCTGAGCATGTTCCGCACCCAAAAAAAAAAAAAGATGGCATGGATATTTAAGTTAAATTCATTACAACCAGTTGGTTTGAACGCAGATTTTGAGCTGTCACTTTCTAAATTGATATGTGTTAAAGCAGCACTGTCATGCCGAACTTACCTTTCCCCAATCGATTCCTCTTCTCTCCCTATGTCAGGAGCTGTTCTTCATTTCTTCCTGTCTGTTTTAGTTTTCTTAAAAACATAAGACAAAATAGGGACTACTTTGTCTTATGTAGGTTTCCTACGTCTCACCAGCTATGACCAGCGGAGCATAGTGTGATCTGTTTCCTGTGGTCAGAGAATTTTTCCTACAATTCTCACCTTTCCTCTCGCAATGCCTCCCTTTCCGTATTCCCGACCACCGTTAGAACAACCGAATTCCATCCTAACAGAATGAGAGCAGTTCATCCATTCATGTTAGGACGAAATTCGGGATTTTGTTCGGTTCGAAATGTAATTTGAATAAAATTCCGATCGAGGCTGCGTTTTAAAGCCGCTTACTAGATAGCTCCCTAATTCCCACGGTATCAGGGAGCTATCTACCAAAAGGCTAAAAGACCAAGATTGGTATTAGTAATTAATTGGCATATTACTTGGTATTAGTAATTAATCTGCCCCTACTCGCTATATCGCGAGTAGGGGCAAGTCTAGTAAACAGTGAGCAGCCTGTGGCTGCTCACTGTGGTAACAAAAATAATTAAAATAAACCCCTCTCCCCATAAATGGCCCCACGGTGGAGCAACTCTTAAATAGTCCCCCCGAGCCCCCACCTGTGTCCCGCGAGTGGGGGCTATTCAAGTAAACAGGGAATATAGGGTCCCCCTTGGCCCCACCCATGAGCGGTGGGTGGGTTCCCTAAATGAAAAGGGGGGGGACCAATTGTCCTCCCCCCAGACCCTCACACATGAGCTGCGGGTGGGGGCGCTACATGAAAATGGGGGGGGGGACCTATTGTCTACCCTCCTGCCCCCACCCAACGGGCAAGGTCTAAACGTATATACCCTACACCCCCCCGGTGACTAGGGGTCCCCAAGCCCCTAGTCACCCCCCCACAAAAAAATAATAATAATAAAGACCCACCTGCCCTCCTCATCGTAAAAATAGTGAAGAGGGAACAAGAAAACTAAATCCCTGTAAATAAAAACCACCATTTGAGGGTTTTTTTCAGCCCCCAAAAAAGACCAAATAAAAATCCATAATACCCGAACTTTGAAAATAAAATAAACCAGAGCGCCCAAAACAAATCAGACAAAAAATAATCCATCTTCATCCAGCGAGGGCACCGCGCAGACTGAGCTCCACAGAGCGGGGAAAGACTTATAAAGCTTTCCCACAGCCTGCAATTAGGCTTAGAGCACTCTGTTAGGCTTAGAGAGCTCTGTGTCATTTTACAAAGCGTGGGGAAGTTCTTTGGAATTTTCCCATGCTGTGTAATTTGACTCATAACACTCTGATTGGTTGCTTGCAATCAACCAGAGAGTTATTTGTATTATTTTATTATTTATATAGCACCATCACATTCCGTAGCGCTGTACAAGTTCTTTGGAATTTTCCCATGCTGTGTAATTTGCCTCATAACAACACTCTGGTTGCTATCAAACAACTAGAGTTACGAGTCAAATTACACAGCATGGGAAAATTCCAAAGAACTTTCCCACGCTGTGTAAAATTACTCCGAGCACTCAGATTTGTTGGGTTTCAAGATTTTTGCGATCTGGTTTTATAAAATTTTATTTTTCGAATTTAAAGGGTATTATAGATTTTATTTGGCTTTTTTGGGGTAAAAAAAATATTTGAGAAAAAAAGAAGACATCAAATGGTACCGTATATACTTGTGTATAAGTCGATCTCATGTATAAGTGGAGTGCAGTTTTGTGACCAACAATTGTGAAATATGCTATGCCTCGTGGATAAGTCAAGGGTAAAACTTAGGGCTATGAAATTCTGTGATATTTATAATTATATACACACACACTCATCCAAACACACACTGCATTATATACACACACACTCATACAAACACACACTCTGCATTACACACACACTCATACAATTTGCATTATACACACACACTGCATTATATATGCACACTCTGTGTGTATATAATGCAGAGTGTGTGTGTGTTTGTGTGAATGCAGAGTGTGTGTGTGTGTGTGTGTATATATGCAGAGTGTGTGTGTTTGTATGAGTGTGTGTATACAATGCAGTGTGTGTGTTTGTATGAGTGTGTGTGTGTATATAATGCAGAGTGTGTGTGTGTATGAGTGTGTGTATATAATGCAGAGTGTGTATTTGTATGAGTGTGTGTGTAGTGTGTGTGAACTGGGTGGGGGGAGGGCATTGTTATTATTTTAAATTTTAATATTTAAATTTTTTTATTTTAATATTTAAAAAATATATATTTTAGTATTTTTTAATTTTATCATTTAAAAAAATATATTTTAATATTTTTTTTTTATTGTAATATTTTTTTTTTATTATTTAATTTTATTTTCATCCCACCTCCCTGCTTGTTAGCTGGCCAAGGAGG
Organism: Pelobates fuscus; assembly: GCF_036172605.1. NCBI lineage: Eukaryota > Metazoa > Chordata > Amphibia > Anura > Pelobatidae > Pelobates > Pelobates fuscus. The sequence goes on from NC_086317.1 coordinate 473,597,917, forward strand.
GGGGCTCTCATTCCCTGGTGGTCCAGTGGATGGGCTGTGTAGGAGGGGGCTGGCAGAGAGCTCTTACTTACCTTTCCTGCAGCTCCTGTCAGCTCCCTTCTCCTCCACTGTAAGTCTTGCGGTGTGAGTGCCGCGCAGAGCGTTGCCACTGTAAGCCGTGGCAACGCTCTGACCCCGCGGCTCTCGCGAGATTTACAGTGGAGGAGAAGGGAGCTGACCGGACCGGAGGTGAGAGAAGGGAGCTGACAAGAGCTGCAGGAAAGGTAAGTTACAGCTCGCTGCCAGCCCCCAACAGGACCGCTTGTCTGTATTATGGCAATGTAAGTTGCCATAATACAGACATTGACTCGAGTATAAGTCGAGTGGGGGGTTTTCAGCACAAAAAATGTGCTGAAAAACTCGTCTTATACTCGAGTATATACGGTAAGTTATTTTTCATATACAGGGATTTAGTTTTCTCGTCCCCCCCTCACTATTTTTAGGGTATATAAATATTGGAGACATCACATATAAGAACACTAGTTATAATGTGTTATATTTAGGATGGTTATTTTAAATTATATTGCCCTCATTGTATATTTGTGATATGGGTAGATTGTAGATTTTGAATATTATATTGTTGTGTGTTGTTTATTTTGCCTATGGTGAATGTTTTCTTTTTTCTCTGTCCTTTGGACGTTTTTCTGCGCTGACATGGACACTCGATGTGGGAGATCGAGGTTCTTGTTTGGGAGGAGACTGCATGATTGACGGAACTGAATCAGCATGACGTCATATGCGGAAGTAAACCGCATATGAGAGGGAGGCTTGGAACACACATAGCGCCAAACAACAGCTGAACGCCGTGCTCAAAATTATGGACAAGGTATAATAGCAGGACTCCTGACAGGAGGAGGAATGTATTGTGAGTTTTACCCAGCTGAGGAAGCCGACAGAATTTTGGCGAAACGCGTCCTGGGGACTTTAATTCTATCACCTTTATGTCCTTTTTAAAATATATTTCTTTGTATATTCGTTTCTATATATTATTGAGTGTTTTGATTTTAGTATATTCTAATTGGCCATTAGAATTTTATATTCAGACTACATAAATATTTTGATTTGTACTATTGGGCTATTGTTTCCTGTTATATAGGAGTGTAGTCCTTAACTACACAACTGTCAGGGTGGCAGTCCAGTGCCCGGGACCCAGACACTGTGTCCAGGCGGCGGAGCAGGACCGGGACCCAGTATGCCTGATGTTCAGAGTAGGAGTCACAGGTGAAAGTGGATTAGCAGGGTCTGGTGCAGGGTAACCGCATGCCCCCTGGTGTTGAGCACCAGCATTTGTGCAGCCACATACCAAGACCCTGAATCAGCTTAAGCGGATACCAGGAACTAGGAGCAAGGAAATTAGCAGACCTCCCAGGAGCTGAATAGGGAGGCTCTGCAGCAAGATTGTATCCAGTACTAGAAACAAGGCAAGACTAGAGATGGGCACCAAACAAGAAAACAAGACAGAACTAGTAGAACCCAGAACCAGAGAAGGATAGTAAGCTAAACCCAGAACATATACACAAGACATGAGGAAAACATGAACATAACATGGGCATGACTAGACAGGACTGTACATGGACTGGGATACAAACTAAAACAAGACAGGATAACATAGGCAAAACAAGAGGATAAATAACTAAGTACTACATATGAAAATCATGGGGATTTAGTCACACTATATGATCATACATTGCATAAGCCTGCCAACAACACCAATGTACCCCATGTAACGGATCGCCTGGCACCCCGACTTGGTACCTCCGTTAATGGATGCTCCTAGTGCTTCCTGAGGACTCCAAGCACTCTGGAAGACACCATAATCACCGAATCCGAGAAACCTTTAAATTCTCCCAAGCGTATGAATGCTGTAGACCATTGAATAGGAACCATACGAATAGGCTTGTACTCCTAGCAGTCAACTGGAACAGCATACAATAAATCCTTCCCCCAATAATGAGACGACACATCACTTTGAGGGTAAAACAGGAACTCTGGACTGGCTCATCCAGCCTGGCTTTTATTACAATAATCCACATACAGGCCAGGGGGAGGCATAAAATAACCAATCACATACATGGTTCAGCCCACACATCCCCTCCCCTCAGATAACATTAAACCCAATTATCCGGTACACTTTTCCAGCCAAGTTCTGGATGTACCCCAAAAACAGGGGGTACACCTTTAAATCCAGCATCGCTGGATAGCCCTTATTCAGGGGGGAAACATATCCAAAATTCAAGTCATTCGGATGAACAGTTCGGCAGATATGGGTTTCCAAAGATTTGACTGACCGCATCGGTAAAGTATCCGAAAACAGTTCCATGCATTTTGGCCCTGCGGTCGGTCACAAACAAGGGAATGAAAACAGACGAATTGCCTGTGTTATAGAGCCTGGAGAGGGTTTGAATGAATTCCCTTGTTTGTGGGGTTCTTTCTACCGAACGGCGGGTCATTCGGTAGTTTCTATACGAATTCCTGGAAGTATGGAGGTCTCAGCGGTGTTTGCCTAGTCAAGTGTCCGATTTTAGTTCCAGACACTTGACGGCAAAACACCGCTGTTCGGTAGTTTAAGATGGCCGCCGCCACGTGTTTGTTTCCCGAATGGCGGCCACCCAGAGGACAAAGAATACATTACACTGATTGCCAATTACCCGTTTGCAACATTGTTGCAAACTGTAATTGGAGGCACACTTATTCCTGGGTGGTCTGGTTGTTCGGTAGTTTCACTCAATATAATGAATGGAGTGATTCTACCGAACAATCAGATGAATGCTGCATACATATCACCCAGGTTAAACTTAACACATGAATACATATACAATATTACAGGCAGCACACTAGAACATGCTTCACAGTCTTAAAGGGACAGTAGTCCCAAAAGTCCCAATGTGTCCATAGATGCTGTTAAAAGGGCCAGTAGCAGCAATATACAGTACAATATGCCCAAATATAAATCTGTAACTGTACCAATTTTCCAGGGGCCATAGTCAGCAGGTAAGAGGCAGGCAGCCAGGCCCCTCCAATGCCCAGTGGCGAGGTAGGTTCCGCCACACCCCATATCTGGCAGGTCCTACACTGCCTAATGTATGCTAAAATAACCACAGATTCAAAACACATATAGAACTTACCTGCAAGAAAGGACGGGTGTGGCAAAGAAAACAAACATTTAAATGAATCTAAGAGACTGGGAAATCCAAGGGTGGATTACAGGAATGAACCCAGAAATCCCAGCATAAAGAAAACCAGACATAGAATAGAAAACCAAAAACCAAGAAAAACTAAACAAGAATTGTAACAAGAGTACTGGATACTAGAAGCCAAGGCCAGACATCTCCACAGAACAGAGCAGGACGTGACAACAACGTGTTGAAAAAGAGCCTTAAGAGTGGCTCCATACTTGTGAGTATAATATTTTTTTTATTGGAATACTGGTTCCAGACTATATTGCACCATATGTTATTTTGTTTGAGCTCTAGCTACATTGTGGGAAATCAGTCGAACTGAAGAAGGGGAAAGGTCGCCTTTACGGGCCTGAGAGTGTTTATCCCCGAGCTTGGTTGATAACTCAGAAATATATCATTGATTTTATACCATGAACACTGTGGCTCTTTTGAAGTGATAGCCATTCAGACTCCGGACGATTTTATATTTGTATGTAGCGCTACACCTTCTTTTGTATTTAGGGGTTTATATTTAGCCCAAACCCATTGCCCACGGGTGGGGAGGACAGTAGGTCCTTCCCCCCATTTTCATTTAGGGCCCACATCCGCCGCTCATGGGTGGGGTTCGGACAATAGGTGTCCCCCCCCACTTATTTTAATTTAGGGCCCCCACCTGCAGTTCATGGGTGGGGGCCGGGGGAGGACAATAGGCCCCCCATTTTAATTTAGGGCCCTATGTCCCCCGTGCACTTGAATAGCCCTCACTCGCGGGGCACGGGTGCGAACACTATGCCCCCCCCGCTAGTTAATAGATGCCACCATGGGGCAATTTGTTAGAGGTGGGGTGTTGCGGCTCCCGGCCCGCCGCATGGCGCAGCCGGGCCCAACTGGCACGGCCTCGCCGACATCGCGAGCTTACCTGCTCATCGGCGAGCCAGGAACCGCTCCTCCGCGTCTTCTGGGCGTCGCACCCAAATCAAAGATGGAGCTGACCACGTGGTCGCGTCCATCTCCAGCTCCACCCCTCAAAATGATACGGACGTGCGCGTCACCCTCTGACCAATCAGAGCCCAGACAGGGATATTTAAATCCCTAATTCACTCCAGTTCCCTGCCCTGTCGTGGTTTCCTGTTCCTGGTTTCCTGAGAGTGCGTTTATCCTTGTGAATCTGATTTCCTGGTATACTGATCTTGGCTTTTCCCTGGTTATTCCGAATTCTGGTTCCCCTTACTTGGCTTGTTGAAAGGGTATTTGTGTATTTCTGGCTTCCTTGACCTCGGCTTTCCCTTTGACCATTCTCTGTTTCTAGCGTATTAGTCCGGCCATTCTAAGGTCCAGTTTACGCTCTGTCCTTTTATTTCCTTTCCTTTTATATGTATATGTTTACATAGTTTCTGCGTGTTGGACCACACTAGCAGTCGTGACAAGGGTTGTTTTTTTTTTTTTTACAACTGTGTGCCGGTAGCTCCCTCCTTGTAATAAACCAAACAAACAAACGAAGAGGTCTTCGTTCATTCGTTTTAATTTCTATTCAATTATTCGTCTTTCTGACAAAAGAATGGATGAAATTCCAGTTTGCATGCCCAAGTGTTTAACTGAGCATGCGCAGGAATTTCACAGCGCTATCTAGTGCGGGCAGATGACGTGTCCCACAGGGACTTCATCTAAGGCAAAGAAAGGTTTGTTTGTTTTTTTACTTTAAAAACAATAAGGATGTGGAATTCTCTGCCTGAAGAAGTGGTTTTATCAGAGTCCATACAGATGTTCAAACAGCAACTAGATGCATACTTGCAAAAACAGATTATCCAAGGATATAATTTTTCAATGTAGGGTAATAGCTTCTTGATCCAAGGATTAATCTGACTGCCATTTTGTGATTTCAAGAAGGAATTTTTTTCTTAGTTTGTTGCAAAATTGGAAGTGCTTCAAACTTTTGTTTGGCCTTCTTTTGGATCAACAGCAAAAAAACAAATGTGAGGAAGGCTGAACTTGATGGACGCAAGTCTCTTTTCAGCTATGTAACTATCTACCCACACAAAGATGGCGGCGCCCAGAACCTAGGTCCGGGAACAAAATAAAAATGAAAAAATAGGTAAGCTGTAGTTGTCATTATACAGGATTTAATATATTGTATTACATTATTTTTATGCTTTATTACATCCAATAATTTTATCTTTAATCTGTTTTTTTATAAGCTGACATAATAACCTAAAGTTTTAAGCAGGATTAGCAAATTGGTTTTATTTCAAATGTTATGCCTAATATAAGATATGTACTAATTCCTACCCCTCTTTTCCCCATCTACCCTTTTCCAAAATGGAGTATTTGGCTTCCCTTTGGGAGGTGGACTTAGTCATGGACTAAAACAGCTTGGCCAACCATATGCATCACTGACAGGAGCCGGAAATGGTGTTTCTTCCAGCACCCGAAAAATACATCATATTGCAGCAAGGAAGGGCGGCATGCCCTCACACTACATGATTGGATAATTAACATCACGTGACCACAATTTTCTAGGCCGGTGATCATTTTAAAAGAACACTCGAACCTGGAAGATGCTACAGCCAACTGAGTAAGCCCATATCGCGAAAAGCGTTTTGGCACATCAAAGACATTAGAGACTGATAAGTGCTTGGTATTTAACCTATACTGTTTATTGTTTTTTTTTAACCTTTGTCCAATAAATATCAATTGTTAGCACTCTAGCAGTCAGTCTGTATATGAGTAGTGCAGATTCCAGGTTCTAATTCCAAGTAGGGGAGTGTCACCCCTATATATTGACACCAAGTGTTTCTACCTTAGAGCCAAGGAATTATTGGGCTCTACTGAAGAGAGGAACTCGTTTGAAGAAGGTAGGGTGCCACCCACCTGAGCACCACTGCACTTATATAGAGCCTTAATTTTCAGGCTCTGAAAATGTTGAGTTTTTTTCTTATACTCTTATGCATATTTATTTATTTGTACCATCTGCACTATTATTTATTTTGTGTTTTATCCCCTTTAATATATTCAAGTACATGAAGATCCCCATATGTGTTCAATGGGGTAAGCAACCACTGCATGCAAGTATTTACTGTTTAAACGCTCCACCCATCAATGATTAGGATCATATCCTGATTGATTGTCTGTTTGATTTTGCATTAAGGTGAGGGGGAAAGGTATTTCCTCACAGGTTGATTAAGAGTGTCTACACCTCTGCATAGACACTTAAGCGCTTTTTGCACACTTACTCCTTATGAGTTTCTTTTTTTTTTATCTTCTCTAAAATAGTCTGCAACTGGTCCGACTATTGCTTTTTTTTTCTCGTCGTGCCAATTTTGACAAAGGTGTCCACTGCTCTTGTGCGCTTCCCAAACCACCTGTGTCTCTGGTTTGACATTTTCCTGGAAATTAAACTGTAGAGTCTCTTGGACCAACTGTACCACTTCAACATCCAGACACAAAGCACCATTCAGTCTCCACAAGTGTTCCGTGGGTTTTAAGAGTGGAGAGGCCATCTGAATGTAGACTGGGGAATGACCAAGTTATATTGCCAATGTAGGCATCTTTAAGGTGAATGACATGTTCTTGATGTAAAAATGATCGATTCTGGTGTATAGGTCATGGACTGAGGAGTAAAACGTGTAATCTCAGTCTTCGGGATGCATTTACCGCAAGCAGTCGACTAGGCAAAGGTTCCATACGCCCTTGCGGATGATCCTTGTACAACTTTGAGGTACTGTACAGTGTCTACGTGAGGTGTCCCATATGGGTTTTAATGGGATATTAAAGTCCTCAATAGTCGTAGAGTACCAGCAATCCCTTGCGTAAATTCGGCCAATAGCTACACTAACCCATAGAATCAGTTTGGGTGTAATTTGAAGTGTGTTTCATGTATCATTGCTACCGACTACCAGAATCCCCAATGCTCCCAAAGGAGTCTAATGGTGCGGACATGCAGTAGGCTCATGGTGAAGGCAGGAAAGGCCATCGCCCTGAGAACAAATCACAGGGGTGAAAGATTGCAAGGAGGGAAGAAGGTCAGCAGGGAAGATGAGAAGTGGGTGAGGGGAGGGGGCAAGCAAGAGCGAACTAGCAGAAAGTCCAGACTGAGAGGGAAAGTCCCAATGCCAAGAGAGTAAATAATAGTAAGATACTGGTATAGAGGGCACAGCCTATACCGGGAGGGCTCCACGTATCTGCTCGGGGCAAAGGTGTATACCTGTATTACAAAGGTTACATGCCCACCAACCCTGAAGCAGAAGATAGAAACTTAATGAGTGGAATGCACGTTAGTGCCCTTTGGGTGACATGTCTCACCGCTAGCCACTAAGGACAGCCCAGAAGCAAATCGATCAAATTGACAGTCCCTCAGCTCCCTTGGTGATCGTATTCCTGACCGATCTGCATAGTGCACCAGGTCTGGGCCAAACTCCATGCTAGGCCCCAAATGGCACCAGGCAACCTCCAACCCAAGCATCAAGTCCTCCATCCTTGCTGCACGCAACAAAAATTAAATAGAGAAAAAAAAAAAAGACCGTTTCAGCCCTGGGCAACTCCCTTCTCCACAGGTCGTGGTCAGAAATCACTAGGGTCCACCAGCAATACGCAAGTTAGCACATCAACACACTACAATAGACCTGACGTTCTGGATTCGTGGAATTTGCAAAAAGGAGTCTAGGGTAGGCTAGGGCCAGGAATGAGTGTCACAGCGCCCATGGTTAACACAATAAAGCATAGTCCCAATGGCCAATGTCTTGGGTTGCTATGTTAGCAACCCTGGGTCATAGTAAGCCAAGGAACATACAGTGGCCCAGGAAAAAAGCAATGAAGCAAGTGTCATGGATTTGTGGGCTTGTAGTCTGTTCTCCACTAAAATAGGGAGCAGCATGGGAAAGTGATGCTACAGGAGGCCACTATGGTCACCTCACACATGGTTCAGTCAGGTTACACTGGTACCTCATCCCTGGTCTCTTCATCCATTCCCACACAAAATATTTCACACCATCCCTCCCCCAACAAATAAAGTACCAGCCTACATTTCAAGTAAGAGTCAAGGTGCGGTGGTAAGCATAACATAAAAATAAAGTAAAAATAATGAACACAAGAACATTATAGTACACGTTGGCAGTCTTCATCAGAGCGGATAAGCTCCTGGAAAGAACGGTGTGATCTTTGGTAGTCAAAAGAAAATGCTTGTGCTACGTATGGTCATACTCGGAGGTCCAGTCTTACAGCGTGGAGCAGGATCATAAATAAAAAAATAAAAAAATTGTACAAATTTAATGTTGCTGTTCGCATGGGACATCCTAGGGAAAAAAAAAAAAAAAAAGTCTGTTGGTGGAAGTAAACATTTTACAAATAGCGTCTAGGCAGCCTCGGCAAAGAGTGCCCTTTGGCCCAAGCAAATGTCCCCCTCCCAACATGAGAGCACAGGGAGCATGCCTCAGGAGGGCATGACTGCAGCACCAGCCTCCTACGAGTGCACGTTCTCTTTGCACTCTCTCTACCCTTGGCGGTAGGGTTGTGGGATGCAGGATCCAATTTTAGTATGCGGAAGACCCAGAGTCTAGATGAATCCCAATGCGTACTCCGGAATCTTGACATTTTGCCGTATGCCAGCTAGTTCTGTATAGATGGTTCTTTCAACAGAATACTTTGCATCCCTGTATCATACACAATTGTTGTGTGTGGCGGAACCAACCTCGCCACTGTCCAATGGAGAGGCCTGGTTGATCGCCTGCTCCCTTTAGACTATGGTCCTGCATTTTAAACTTTTATTTTACCTGCAGAAAGGTTTATTCATGCCTTTCTGCGAACTGTTAAAGCCATGCTACCCCAGATAGCTATGCTATGGAGCCCAGCCGTATACTGAAAGACTGTATGAAAGACTTTGGCTCCATGGCGATTGAACTGTATGTATGTGATCTGAGCACCATCCGGTAATGTGCGCTCAGATCTAAGCTATCTGGGGATAGGTAGAATGTGTATGTTCTATGTGATAAATGTAACAGTATGCATTTTTATGTCTTTTATTGTCCTTTGTCTGCCATGTGGTTAATGGAGTTTTGCCTCTGTCCTTGGAGATAATTGGATTACTTCTCAATTATCTCCAGGATAGAAGACTCTGTGGAACTGGTTTTGACCAGAAAAGCCATGCTTCATTTGGTCACAAAGGACTTCGATCTATCTTTTGAACCAATGGACCAATTTGGATGATTTTGACATATATGTTTGTATTTGGAGTATGCTGATTCTGAAAATGTAAGTTATGTGAATGTGATGCATACTTTTAAAGTTATGAATAATGTGGAAAAACTGTTTCTCTGCCTGTGATAATTATTTAACCATTGTGTTCAGTAATCATATCACAGGCAGAGGGGAGGATTTTGTGTGGGAGTGTCTGAGTGTATTGTACGTGTTTATTGGTTGTTTTCCAAAACCCTGTGGGTGGCACTAATGTGTACATAAGAACAACAAAACCCAGGGATGACGTAGGTCGCGCGTATGTGTGGACGCTACGGAAGTGGGTGGAGGGAGTGAAGCCCGCCGAGAGTGCCGTGGGAGACGGATGTCGGAACCGGAGCTTTTAGCGGCATGATAGACCCGCTGGAAAATACGACAGAGAAATTTACCCGAGTGATCTCTAAACCGTGGAAGGAAGAAAAACGTTCTACTACTACTTTTGCTACGAGAGAAAAGGCAAAATAAGTGGATGCAGTGGATATCTGACATTTACTCACAAGCGCATGGTGGAAGCCTGTTACACATGAAGGGGAAGAGGGCAATAATGTATGACCTTTTCTGAAGAAAAGAAGAGAGAGAGAGAAAGAGGAGGGGAAAGGAAAGAGGTAAATACTTTCCCCCCCCCCCCTTTTTATTCTCTTATTTCTTTTTTGCACGGTATTAACAAAAATATGTCAACCAGAAGAAACCAAGAAAATAAATCGACCATTAATAACGATAGGGATAAAGAGCATAGGGAGAAGACTGAAAGAAAAGACACTAAAACTGAATACTAATTTTTTTTCCCCCCAAACGGATAAATCATTGCTAGAGAGCTCCGCAAAAGAAATTATCCTGACAACAGGTGAGGAAAAAATAGTCCAATCAGAAACATTACAAATGGAAAACTTGATGGTCTCGCCAGGATTTCTAAAAAGTTGTCTAGATCAGCAACTTTTAGCAATAAAGCAAGAAATTCTTAACAATAATGTGGACTTAAAAAAAGGAAATTAAAGAGATAGGCCTGATGATTATTCAAGTTGAAAGAAAAATGGATTTAACTGATACGATAATTAAAAATCAGCAACAGGGAGAATTAAATCAGAAAATTCAAGAGCTAGAATCAAAGATAAATACCTTTGAAGACAGATCAAGACAAAATAATCTGAGATTAAGGAATATCCCAGAAAGCATTACACAAGAAAAAATCAAAGTTTTCCTGGAATCATATTTTATGGAATTAGGTATCCAGAAGGATGAGAATTATAAATGTTTAGAGAGATCTTACAGAATTCCAAAACCTAAAAATCTTTCAACGGAAGTCCCTAGAGACATCATGATCTGCTGTAATTCTTACCCATTTAGAGAAGAGCTAAGAAATGCTTTAAGGCAAGGTAGCAAAAAAGAAGAATATTCAAATATAAAAGTCTTTCCAGACTTATCATAAGAAACAAGGAAGAAAAGACGCCTATTCGCCTCAGTTCTGGAGACTTTAAGAAAAAATAATCTTAAACACTTTTGGGCTTTTCCAGCAAAACTTATCATTATTTTTGAAGCAAAGACTTTGGTGTTTGACAATCCAGACCTGGCCAGGAATTGGCTACAGGAGGTCCATATGTAAACTTAAGAGAAAGCACTGGCTGCCTTAATAGGATGAATAAGGGTGGATTTTTATGAAAATATTTTTTTTTTTTTTTGCCACTCCTAGGAGCAATTCCAACAGTTAAAATAATTTTACCGGTTTGCACGATATGATATCGGCTTGGAAAAGTTATAGAATATAAAGATCGATCTCATTTATATAAAGCGGATATATAAGAAATTGAAATATATACATGGTAATTTGTCCCCATTAGTGGTGGAATAGGATAATGAATATATAAATGTGGGTTTTTTTTTGTGTTTTTTTTTCACTTTTTGGTGTAATCTTAATAAATAAATTGACTATATGGTTCATACGATATAGCTTGGAAAAAGCCATAGATTATAATAGATTCACTAGATTAATATAAAGTAGATATATAGGAAAACTGAAATAATCACATTGTAAATGGTCTTCGCTAGAGGGAAATCGGATAATGGATATATACATTTTTTTTTTTCTTCTCTGACTTTTCTCAACACAGTTCCAACAGTTAAAACGTCTATAATGGGTTGCATGTTATGGTATTATTTCGATAAAGTTACAGAATGTATAGATTGATTTTATTAATACAAAGTTGGTATACAAGAAAGTGAAATAATCACACATATAAATTGTCTCGGTCAGCAGAGAATAGGATAATACATATATAAAGGTGTTTTGGTTTTTTTCCCCCTCACTTTTTGGTGTAATTTCAATAAATAAATTGACCATATGGTTCATACGAAATATCTTGGAAAAAGCCATATATTATAATAGATTCACTAGATTAATATAAAGTTGGTATATAGGAAATTGAAATAATCACATTGTAAATTGTCCTTGTTAGAGAGAAATCGGATAATGTATATATAAATGTCTTTTTTTTACACTGTTCGGTGTAATCTCAACAATTAAATTGACTACATGGTTCATATGATAGAGTTGGGAAAAAGTCATAGATTATAAAGATACACTATATTAATATAAAGTAGGTATACAGGAAATTGAAATAATCACATTGTAATTTGTTTTTGCTAGAGGGAAACAGGATATTGTATATATAAATGTCTTTTTTTTTTCTCTCCCTTCTTTGTAAAGATTATATGGACTTCCCATGACACTCTCGAGGAGGGCTTCCCTCACGCTCCCCCAACTAACTCCATATATTTTCTGGAGTTTTGGATGCATACCCAGGGTTTTGGGACGCATTTTCTGTCTTCCACTGAGTGGGAGTGGAGATGAAATTTCTTATTAATAGTGTGGTTGTGGATTGGCTCATGTTTGAACCACATGAGGTCATATGAATGTAAGTGTTGTATGTGTTTTTTTAATTTAGGTTTTTGCTTTTTTGCTGAGAGTGATAGTTGCGAAACACAGATGGATAGTCTATGGTTAAATTCATGACATTGGGGGCGGAGCCAAGCAGCAGAGCGGACAAGTCGCATGGCGGAGTACCTCCTGCGACCCATCTACGAATTAAGCCTATTCCTCCGGTCCAAACCGACCAAAACAACAAAAAATCCCAGGTCAGAGAGGGGGAATCGCTATGGGACGGAAAAGCAAAAAACAAAAACCCGACCAGCCAAGGCAGGGCCTCGACATCGGAGCCATGTGGAGACAGGCTCATGGGGCTGCCGGGCCCAAGATGGCCGGATACCCAGATACATACTCAGACATGTCAGACGACTTCTCCCAGGAGGAGGACACACTCATCCCTCCTAGCTTACCAGCGATTACACCCAAACCTCCAGATCCCGATAATGCACCTGTCACCACGGCGGTACTTAAAGCCCTGCTGGCAGGTCTTCAGACTGCACTCCAGGCGGAAATGGCGGGCCTCCGCATGGACCTCCAGGGAATAACCGGGAGGCTGACTACCCTGGAAGAGGCCTCAACTACCACAGCGACCCAAATTACCTCTATGCAACTAGAGATACGGGGCATGCAATCTAAAACGGAGGCATTCGAACGGCGGTTTGCCGCTCTGGAGGACGCCCGCAGGGCAACTAACAAAAAGATCCGGGGCATACCTGACAACATGCCAGAGTAGTAATTGCCGCACTTTGCACGTCGACTCATATCAGCATTAATGCCAACAAGGCAAGCAAAAACCATCAGCTTAGACGGCATCTATAGGATCCCCAAACCTACCAAGGCCCCAACAGCGGCCTCCAGAGACACTATAATACGCTTTCAACGCAGGGAAGACAGGGCGGCACTGATGGCGGCGGCAAAAAATCATACCCAGTACTCATTTGAGTCTATGACACTTACCTTCTTCACGGACTTGAGCGGCAGCACACTGGTCTGGAGGAGATCGCTCAGGCCGTTCACTTTGCTACTCCAACAAAAGGGCACAGCATACCGATGGCGCCTCAACCGCTCCCTCTTGATAAACCAAGGCGAGAACACACACAAGGTTTACGACCTCCAGGGAGCTAGAGACCTGCTGACCAAATTAGGTCTGCCTCACGACGCCATACAAGCCACGACTCGGCATACCTGGAACCCAGACAGGGTGAACACTTTTGTCCCGCGACAGCCCAGACAAAGTCCCCCCGCTGATGACCTGACGTGAAGAGCCACGGGACATGGAACTTACATCCAGACTCTGGCCGGGACTGCTAAACCCAATTATCGCAGAGATAACGCTTTAACTTTTTATGTTCCATCAGTTACTTTAACCATTTGACTTATTGTACCAGTTTTTGCTCCACTATGCTCCACACTGAGCTCCTCACAGGCGGAGTCCCCCTCTCCCCTCCCCCCACCTTAAGCAATCTAGTAATGCTCACATAACCATGCATAGGTACATAATTTCCCACACCAATTTCCAGCTTTCTCGCTGGCTATTTGGCCTGTTCAACCCATAATACTAGCGACACACGGCCTACTATTTTCTAATGCAGGAATCGGCTGACTGAGATCAGGCCACAAACCTGTGTAGCTCCTACCAACCTATATGTGCAAACCTAGCGTCACCTTACTAGGCATACCCCTAGCGGGGCTAGATAACACAGCAAGGTTTATCTATAATCTGTACAAACCTAGCCATGCCCTATGAAGCTTACACCCAGTTTGTCTGGATAACATAGCAATGTATACTTCTAGTCTGTACGAATCTAGCCATACTTTACGAAGCAGGCCCCTAGCATGCCTCGATAACACAGCACTGTTTATTTATATTCTAGGCAAGCCTAGCAAAACCTTACGAAGCATGACCCTAGCGAGAAAAAAAAAATAACACGGCAATGTTTCTTTATATTATGTGCAATCCCAACAAAACCTTACGAAGCATGACCCTTGCGTGTCTAGATAACACAGCAATGTTTATTTATCTTATATGCAAACCAAGCAAAACCTTATGAAGCATGACCCTAGCGTGCCTAGATAACGAAGCAATGTTTATTTATATTACGTGCAATTCTAGCAAAACCATACGAAGCAAGACCCTAGCGTGTCTAGAAAACACAGCAATGTTTATTTACACTACGTGCAAACCTAACGAAACGAAGCACGACCCTAGCGTGTCTAGATATCACAGCAAGGTTTATCTATATTATATGCAAACCTAGCAAAACCTTCCGAAGCAAGAACCTAGCATATCTCGATAATACAGCAATGTTTATTTGTATTTCTATTATGTGCCAATTTATCGAAACGTAGTGAAGCAAGACCCTAGCATGCCCCGATAACATAGCAATGTTTATTTATATTATGCACAAATCTAGCAATACCTAACAAAGCATGATCCTAGCATGTCTCGAGTACAAAGCAATGGTTCTCTATTCTGCGCAAATCGTGCTACACCGCACACTGCATAGATCCAGCGTGACTAGATAACACGGCAAGGTTTCTTCTTATTACTATGAACGACATGATATTCTTAGCAATGACTCTCGTTAACTTTGCATATAAGTGTTTCTTGAATTACAATAAGTGTTCCTAGCATAGTATCCTACTTTATAACAAAAAATGTGCAACCGTATATCGCCACGACCTTGTATGCATTATTCCACCAGTGCCTGCTGTCGTAGCACCACAGGAATGTTTGTTAATCCTATTTGCAACAAAAATAAAGAATTCAAAAAAAATAATTCATGACATTAAATGCACAGGGACTAAAGAACCCAACTAAAAGAGCCATGGTGTTTCAATATATTAAAAAGGAAGGCGCAAAAGTTATACTAATTACAAGAAACCCATTGGATCAGGCGAGATGTAAGTCGCTTTATCCCAAAATACTTTAAAATTCAACTCTGCTCTTCTTTGGAGGATAAAAAGAAATGTGGAGTTGCCTTTCTAGTAACAGATCTAGATATTCAGGTTACATACCAGGACAGATAACAATTTAAGATTTATTATAGTTATAAGTAAAATACAAGGTGAAGAATTTACTATTGTAAATATTTATGCTCCTAATACGAATTCTGTTCAGTTTATACAAATGGTTTTGACTAAACTAGAGAAAAATCAAAAAGGGCAAGATTATCATGGGAGGAGATTTTAACTGTATTTTGGATGGAACGCTAGATAGGAATTCATTAATAGAAGTTATCCAAGATAAAAGGGGAAAGAAATTATCAAATCAATTCTCAACTTTGATAAATAAGTATGGATTATTAGATCTATGGAGGATTAACCATCCGCTAGAAAAAGACTTTACCTGTTTTTCTATAGCACACTGTACCTATTCCAGATTGGACTTATTCTTAGGCTCTTCAGAGGTTTCATTTAGGATCAAAAAAGTTTTGATTCAAGAAGTAACCTGGTCAGACCACAATCCATTAATACTTTATTTTACTATATCACCAGATATTAAAATAAGGAATAATTGGAAACTTAATGAATCACTCCTGAAGGAGGCTCAAGATATATATAACATAAAAGAGCTAACAAACCGTTTTTTTGAGGAGAATAAAAATAAAGGTACTCCAGACGCTATAGTTTGGTCCACATACAAGGCAGTGTTGAGGGGGACACTTTATTAAATTAGGTTCAATTAAGAAAAAACAAAGAAGCCTCTCTGACAGAATTATATCTCTGTATAAATTAACAAATTCTAATAAAAAGAATCCAAACATAGAGATAAGTGAGAATATAGCAATAAAAAATAAAAAACAAAATTTTACTTTTACAAACTTCAAAAAAACTGTAATACCTAAGAATAAAATGGTATTATAGAGGGAATAGAGCAAACAAAATGCTTACTAATAAAGTTAAAGGCGAGAAATTGAATAAGTTAATACAAAAAATTATTACAGATGATGGGATCCAATTAACACCTGAAAATATAGGTAAAGCATTTAATTCTTTTTATCAAAAATTGTATAATTTACCCAATTATCCTTATAACCCTGAAATATATTTTCAAAACAAAAATCTAAAAAAAATTATCAAAGGAACAATTGAATTCTATTAATTAACCCTTTTCAGAAATTGAAATAATAAGTGCAATTGAGTCTCTAAAAAAAAATAAAACACCGGGGCCGGACGGTTATCCAAATATATTTTACCAGCAATTCCAGGACGTCCTAGTAATACACCTCAAAGATCTCTTTAATAATATAGTTAGAGAAAAAGATATACCAAATGAATTACTATATGCCAACATAATTCCTATACAAAAGCCAGATAAACCCACGGAATCCGTGGGGAATTATCGCCCCATATCTTTATTAAATTCCGATATAAAATCTATGCAAGCATTCTGGCAAATAGATTACAAAGAGTCCTCCCATCCATAATACATGGAGATCAGGTTTGTTTTATGAAGGACAGACAATCGAATAATAGTGTAAGAACTAAGATTGACATTCTGGATTACGCTCATGAATCGGGTACTCCATTGCTGGCCCTGTCATTGGACGCGGAGAAGGCCTTTGACAGGGTCAGATGGGACTTCTTTTTGGAGGCCTTGAAAGCCTTTGGCTTTGAAGGCTGGATTTTGAGCGCCATTATGGCCTTGCTTAGTTCCCCAATGGCTAGAACAATTGGGAGGGGTATAACCTCTGAGTGGTTTAAAATAAGAAATGGGACAAGACAGGGTTGTCCTTTGTCCACATTGTTATACTTGCTATATATATAGAACCCCTGATTTGTGACATTGGACATAATGAGAAAATTAAGGTAATTACAATAGGCCAAGAGGAATATAAAACGTCACTGTATGCAGACCATGTCCTAGTCACTATCTCAGATCCTATAATATCAATAGACGAACTGCTAAGGGTGATTCATGAATTTGGGCAATATTCCAATTTTAAGTTAAATGTAGACAAGACAACTATCCTTGCCAAAAATATAAATAAGGAGGAGAAATCATACATTAGAGCGAAATACAGCTTTGAATGGGCAATTTTTTTTTTTATTAATTATCTGGGTATAAAGATCTCTAGAAATCCTGTTAGGATTCTAGAATATTATGTTATGCCTTTAACCTCCCTGGCGGTATGATTATGTCAGGAATTTTGTACCAAAAGCGGTACAATTTTTTTGCATTTGAATTACCCACCCAGTTCCGCCCCCATGTCAGGTATGTCAATCAAATTTTAATTAATCAAATCACAATTACGTTAAAAGATTATTTAATATACATGTAGAATTTTAATATATATCCATTTATAGGTATTTAAATTCTACGTGTATACTAATGTAATTTTTTATGTAATTATATGTATTTATCTCTCTCTATATATATATATATATATATTTGCGGTTATTTGTATTATATATATATATATATATATATATATATATATATAGATATATATAGATATATATAGATTGTCATTCTAAGTGTATTTTGTTACCGATATATATATTAATAACAAAATACAGTTAGAATGAAATTACATATGCATATATAATTTATATTAAATTTTGTTTCAATATTTTATTTATTTATATTATTTTATTTATTTTTTATTTTAATTATACATATTTATATATAATATATATATATGTACATCTATTATATATATAATATATATACATATTATATATATGTAACGTCATTCTAAGTGTATTTTAATATTAATATATATACTTATATTATTAAAATACACTTTGTATGACGTTACATATATATAATATGTATATATATTATTATATAATATATATACATATTATATATATATAAAAATATATTTAATTTATTTTTACACTTGTCTTTTATTTATTTTTTTTTATACTTCCCACCAGCAGGGGGACTGTCTGATATTTCAAACAGTCCCCCTGCTGGCAGATCCACAGCCAGCTATAGAGGGCCATGTGATCGCTCTTTGAGAGCGATCACATGGCCCCCGGGGGCCTGATTTGCCGTGGGAGGGCTGCCTGGGTTGTGAGGCAGTCCTCCCGAAGCGGATCGCGGCGGAGGTAAGTACATCTTATCTACCCCGAGCGTGACTCGGGGTTACCGCTTCTGGCAGCGAAAATTAACCCCGAGTCACGCTCGGGAATACCGCTAGGGAGGTTAATGATGCAAATCAATAAACAATTGAAAGATATGAGAACAGCAGAGATATCATGGACAGGCAGAATTAATGTAGTAAAGGCTTACCTGATGCCCAGATGGAGCTACGTATTCCGTATGTTACCATTGAAAATGCCTAAACCATGGCTCATGATGATTCAATCAGCTTTAGATAAATATATATGGTTGGGGAAAAAACCTAGGGTTAACAAAAAAATCTTCAACCTAAAGCCCAAATTAGGAGGGATGGGAGTCCCCGATATTAAAGATATATATGAATCTTGTTCATTGGCGCATATTATAACCTCTATGAAAGAGAGCTATAGGGGAGAATCATGGGCAAAAATTGTGGCTAAAAAAGCGGAAGTCCCAGATTTAATGGCTCTATTTTGGAATATACACAAGCGTGGGAGACGATATGGGTCTAATTTTAGACAATTTATTGGCTCAAGGGAGACGATATGGGTCTAATTTTAGACAATTTATTGGCTCAATGGAGAATTTGGAAAAAAAGATTTAAAATCATAGACAAAATTATTATTGATCTACCCCTGAATGTCTTGTCCATTAACATTGAGGATCTCAATCTTGAACCATGGTTAGGTAAAGGCATTAATAGAATAAATCAGTTGTTTCACCAACAACAGATTAGACCTTTTGAAGAGATCAAACAAGCCTTCTCCCTTTCTTATAGAGAAAGTTTTACGAATTTAAGGATAAAACATTTCTTAATGAGACACAGAATAGTGGAGATCTCGGAGGAATTACAAATTTTTATAAATCTATTAAATATCAAATATAGTAAAAACTTAGTATCTAACTTAGTGTTCTAAAATTGGTAGCAAATTTAAGTCAACTCATGAATTCCCAGCCTTAAAAGCCTGGGAAAAAGACTTACAAATTAGTATTACGAGAAACGAATGGCTTAAGGCCAATAGTGCAGTAGTGAAAGCTTCACATTGTTTAAATCTATCGGAAAGCCATTATAAGGTTGTAAATAGATGGCACTATGTTCCAGCGAAATTAGCAAAAATATATCCAGGAATGCAATATCCTTCCTGGCGATGTGCTTCCTTTAGAGCAGATTATGTTCATATATGGTGGTCATGTCCAACTATATCCCAATTATGGCAAAAGGTAGCGAAATTCTGCAGGGAAGAAATAGAGGTGGATCTTGATTTTACTTGCAGTTCTATGATATTACATATTGGATGGCCCACAATTCCAAAGGATAAAAAAGAAATAATTATCCATATCCTTATAGAAACTAAAGCCACTCTTGCAAGATTTTGGAGAACTTCAGATTCCCCATCCTGGGAGATAAAACATCAGGTCCTGAATAATTGTAAAATGGAAATAGGGATATTGAGACAAGATAATTATTTCAATCCACGAATTGAACAATGGCAAAAATGGATTGTAAAATTAGAAAGAAGAAGTGAGACCCAACATATATTTAAGTTTATATGTTTGGGAATAGTAGTTGGGGTAGTGGAACCTGTGCATAAATTTCCAAGTAACCATAGTTTTTTTGGAGCCTGATTGACAGAAAGAGTGATTGTTAAGCTTTTTTTCCCAGGCTCCTAGGAGTAGTACGCGACTAACTCTCGGCAAGGGGCAGTGATGTTTTTCTTTTTTTCTGTGCGAATGAATATATGTCTGTGTTTTTAGGCTTTTTTCAAAAGATCAATATAGGTAGGTAGGAAATGTCATCAAAAGCACAAATATGTAAGGAAGGGACTTTATAGAATAGAAGGGGAAATGGAAGAAAGGGAAAAAGAAAAAAGAAAATAGGCTCTTAGGAATCATTGTATATATGTAAAATCTTCCTCCCTTTTTGTCTTGAAAATTTTCAAATTGTGATTTGATTGTGTTTAATGTCTAATGTCTAATGGTTTTTTTTTTCTGTAATCTATATATGTGAAAGAAAGAAAAACAACTTTTCAATAAAGAGTAAATATTTAAAAAAATAAATAAATAAAATAGTTTGTAAAACAAACTAAGTTTTATATAATTACTCTGAAACACAAGGCCAGCATATTGTATAATATAATCAATACATCTCAACAGCAATGTCCAATCAATAAATGTGAAGATTACCTTAAAAAAAACAAAAAAAACCCCACAGCTCTGTCTGTTCCTGCTTGACCCTCAAAACGAAGTGTCGTCTCGTTATTGGGGGGATTTATTGTATGCTGTTCCAGTTTGACTGCTAGGAGTGTAAACCTATTCGTATGTTTTTTCCTATTCAACTGTTTACAGCATTTGTATGCTTGAGAGAATTCATATGCTTCTCCGGTTTGATGGATTGGTATCCACAGTAGCTGTGCCTGTGTCTCTGGAAGGGGAAGATCTACTTAACAGTTTTTAACCTCGTGTGTGAAACTGTCCGTTACACTGTGTTTACCAAGGTGCTGGGGGGAGGGATTGGCTATGCCAATTCCGCATCCATGTGAAACTCCAGATTTCAATAACAAACAACTCTATGCTGGGGAATGGTATTCCACCAAGGGTCTGTGACTTCCTGGGATGTGCGGAGTATACCTTTATCCACTCCAATGCTGTGGAACTGTGGATTTGTTTCCCCAGGGATTTCACATTTCTTTTGTTTGAGGAGATTATTCTTTCCATTATGATTTTTTTTGTTTTTTTATTAGATATATCCGATGTCTAAATTTTTTCTGCATTTAGTTATTAAGCGCTCGTCTTCCATAAAAGTGTTAACTCGGATTGTTTCCCTATCCGGATTCTTACTCTGTAAAGGATTTTTTTTTTTTATTCTTTATTTATCGATTCATGCATAGCAGGTGAATACAACATTAGGTTTGGTATATGCGTTCAAATTTGTACAGGTATTTGTTTTGAGACATACACATAAATATGGTTATAATTGGTGTCATTTTACATGCATACATTGCGTTAACAGGTTCCGACACTACGGAGCCTATATTACGGTGGGAATTTGTAGGGTAGTCCATTTGTTCCGACACTTCGATCTCCTTGTAAAATCGGGGTCTTGCTCGATGGTCGTTGTTGGAACTCTGTAGTCGCATGTATTTTTGCATCTTGAGGTTTGTATGTCCGTGCGATTCACATTTTACTATGTTTGTACTTTCGAGCTAGATATATCTATCTCGTAGTGGTCTGTAAAGGATTTTTATCCTACACTTTATTGATTAGCCCTGTGGGGCTGATTAAATTTACTTATACTGTGGGACCTGCATTTATCCCTCAAGTTAGTAATCGCTGCTATCATATTTGCTGTACTTTGCTGTACTTACGCAGTATCACGCATTAGGTACTGATCACCACCGGTTAAATATTTTGCACAATCCACATAGTTTATCACCCTGGAATACCAAGGCTATTTTGCTACAATAGGAGGGTGAAGGATGTCACAGTCCACTAGATGTGCAGAAATATACTGCAGTAGTTTGGATTCATGACTTCATCTGCAATCAGTCATTTATTCAGGTCACTAAGACTTGTGATTGTTACACAGGCTTTAATGGTAAAATGTTTTGGGGAAAGTTGTTCTGAATCTTCCTCACAATTCTGCATTTTATGTGAAATAAAAAAAAATAAAAAAAACGTAACCAAAAGGCACCTGCAAGAGTGATATTGCTTTCAATACAACTGCATTTATTTAATTTGTAGAATACAATTTATACATTAAGTTATACAGGCAATAAATATGCAAAACGTCAATGAGTATAGGCAACTTCAGTCAACTGTATAGAGCCATAATTTAAGACCACTCCAAGCATTTCAAAAGTTGAGTTTTTTGTTTTTTACAGGAAAGACAAAAGATTTTAAAGTTACATTACTAGTTTAAGGAGTCGCTTGATAAGTTAAAAATATGTCTACTACTAACTCCATGAAGTACCTCCAAGACCAACTACAAGACAAACTGCACTGTATGAACAACAAAATAAATAAAAATAAATAAACTTATGGAAACATCGAACATCTTCCTCATCATTATAAAGTAAAGAATAAAGGGAGAGGACTATAATAAATATTGAATTAAATCAAATAACTTCAACTAAATTAGATTCTTACATTAAACTTCTGCTAGTTAAATAGTCACCATCTCCAACACAACAATATTTATGAAAAAAATAAATAAAAAATGATTTATTGCAGTATTTATACAGCTACTCAAACCCTTCCCGGTCCTATAGATAATAAAGTTTGTTTGCCAGAGATACATGTGGCTCCATGTGAATGCTTTGCCCCACCAAAAATGCTAGTTTATGAGCATACTGGCAAGGAGCAGGCACCCTGATCACACCCTGTTAACGAGAAGAGGAAGCAGTGTTAGTGAATAAAACATACAAAAACAGATTTATAGTGAGTGAGAAAACAGGCACAGTACTCACCGGCCAGTTATAGTAAAGATGGCAGAGTTTGTACGTTAATCTTTGCATCTGGTCTGGTGTCAAACCTCCATTGTCGTAAACCACATTGTAGTGAGTTGGCGACACTGTGCCTACTCTAACAGATTGGCTAATTATGAAAAAGTCATACCTAAGAAGGGAAAACCGTAAACGTATATAAAGAATTCAGATGCACATTAAGTTGTCATATCAAACAGATGAAGCGTACAATCTTACATCCCTGTATTAACCAGGCTGGATCCAGGTTTTGTAAGGTATAGCTCGGGCCAGGGGTATGTCATATTCACCACATTCAGCAAACTAATAGAATATATCTTGTTTTCCAAGAAACCACTTAACACATACCATTCAGGCCTGGTGACTTCAACATCAACAATTGTGCCTGGTGGCGGGTTCTGCAGCCGACCTCCAAAAACTCCAAAGAATCTTGCATTGATTCGTTTCTTTACCACAATAACAGTCAGTCTGGGGCTAAAAAGAAAATATAAATATTTTTTTTCAAAATACATGAAAATGCGTCTTGGGGATAGATCAGAAAAATTGCCTATTATGGCTGATTTTTGTTATAATATAGATCAAACTTCCTCCAATATCAGTTTAACAAAAAACGCTCATTCACGAATACACTGGTGTCTCGACTCGCATTCTAATTTTTCCCAAAACGTTTCCTCTATTAAACCAACACTGCATATCTGGAACATGTCCAATTTGAAAAATAAAATTCTTACTCCCTTCCGATATCATCAAGTGTTGCTTTTCGGCTAGGTTTACATAACAGTCTCCCCATAAAGGACGTAGAATACAAAGAAGGACAAATTGCAGAGAATATATTAAACCCAAGACTAGGTGGCCATATAGGAGCTGAAGCAAATTCAGTAATCTAAAAGGCTAAAAGTACTGCATCCCGAGAGTTTATTTAGGCTTTCAAGGCTTTTAACATTAAGGGCAAGTGCAATGCTATATAAATTCTATCAAAAACTATATAAGCCCTGCTATTTTCATTAATTTTAAATGGGTTATATTGGAGGATGGATAAAGAAGAAACAGGCAAGTAAAACTCTTTATATTTTAGGCCAGCTACATGCCTTGAAACTCTTTCAGTACTTACAAAAAACATGCAGAATAGCACAGCAGCAACTACGGTTAGATGAATCTTTATTCATCTAACCGTAGCACAGCTTGAACTGCTGTGATAAAATTGGTCAGGCACTGTCCTTTTATAAAAACCAAATTGTCTGAAACTGGTTTAGTCCTTTTAAGACTCATAGCTAGGACTTTATCCCTATGGTTCTAGTTTTAATCTATGCCATAAAATCTGCAACCCTAAGCTATACAGTATTCACCATTTGACCTGTGTTTTTGTATTCCAAAATCAAATTGACAAAAAGAAAGGTAAATGCTTTTATCTCTGGTCTTACTTATCTTGACTTTTTAAACAATCCATGAACTGTGGGATTTCATAATTCACAAGTGTCTTCAGCTGACCATCTCCCACGCCATCCCGGTAGATGAGGACTCGTTTTGGTTTTGCATTATTTACAGACTCATAGGCTCGCAAGGCAGCTTTAAAGATATAATTACAAGACACATAATAGCATGCAAGTGGTTTAGAAGAAAAAAAAAATGTATTTTTATTTTTTTTTAAAAGCAGCAAACAAAATATAAAATAAAATAATGTAACCTGAGAACTACACTGTGTGGGGAGGATTGGAACTCCTAGTGGGTTAACTTTATTATAAGGAAAATTAGAATTTATTTTTACAAAATTTTTGTTGGCTGAGCCTTTTCAGAAATCCCAAGATGGGGAGGTACTACCAGCACTGTATAAACAAATTAGTTTCACTTCTAAATGGCAGGGAGCTGAAATGAAACACTGCGGTAGGTGGGAGGGAGGGATAAAACCATCTTTTATATGCACTGAATTGACAGTAGGCAGCACAGAATTTACAGTAAGCAGCCCAGAATAGAGCATTTTGCTGGAGTTGCAACAAACCCCTGGCACACAATTGAAAAAAAACTCTTAATGTCACATCCAGACTCATTCTGTGGTGGAATCTCGGTAAAAAATAAATTTAGTAGGCCGAGATTACCACGTGGCATGTGTACGTGCATATGCTGACGTATCGATCAGTTGGTTGCACGAGGCAAGATACGATCAGTAGTGTACGGAGCATGTGCAAGAATACAGGATGTAGTATTCCCCTCCTCCATTGTGCTGGACAGGCCATGCGGTCAAGCAGGAAGTTAATTCTTATTTGTATTGATTGGTCAAGAGAATGTGCGGGTGGAGCTTAATATGGGAGGAGTTATGTGCCTATATAAGGAGCCTGCACTATTGTCCGGGGCTCAGAACTTGCTGTATTTTGGTGACATTAGTCCCTCTGAGTCCCGATCGGTGATCCAATAAAGAATCTCTTCCTTCCTGAAGAAACCTGTGTCCATCTCTCTGTGCTTGGCCTCCGTCAGTTTCTCCGGTATCAATTCCACTATGACCAACAACCATGACCACTTCTGCTTTTTGAAATTGAGTAACCCTTCAATATTACGGTAAGTTTACAAAGTGCAAAGAGAGCAAAGTAAATGGAATCCAATACTGCACATCATCCTCATCATCATCATCATCTTTTGTTACCTAGCATACAGACTTTCAGCCCGTCCACAATTTCTTGCTTCTGGTCCTGAATAACACAGCGAGAAAACCAACTGAAAATAAAAAGTAACAATTTTAAAGCTGACTGTCACCTCCTAAGATTTTTAAATGTTAACTAAACCTTATTTAACATAACAATGTGAGGGTTGAGAAATATAATGTAAATGTAGAAATTCACACCTCTAAATCCTGCAAGTGGGTGCCTTAAGCTTCACTCCTTTCCAGATATTAGAAGAGGAAAAGAAAAAAAAAATTCTAATTTTCTCATCTACAATGCTTGCAGGCTTGCCTTACCTGAACTGGTATGATTTATTTCATTAAAACTTTAATATAAACACAAAAAAAAAAATTATGGACACTCCACTGCCAAAATAAAAAATACAAAAATCAAACAAATCCCTGTTTAGTAAATATATGTGACGGTCACCCTCACTGAGGGGATGAAGATTGTCACTTTATGTAGGTCCCCAGCAGGGCCAGTGCAAGTATTTTTGGCTACACGGGCAAAAGTGCATTTCGCTGCCCCCTGACACAAACTGCACATAGATACTGATATACATGCACCACCGCCTCACCTACTGCCAGAGCATCCTGCAAGAAACCCCTGGTTAGTGAAACTGAGACATGCATGTCCAGCCAGACACTTACCAGAGCCCTATTATGTATGCTAAACATAGGTGACCCGCCCCTCAGCACACAGTGTGCACCAATCTAATGTTTCTTTGTAGTATGAATTCCCCTTCCTTGTGGCACTATATTATCCCTCCTTCCTGTATTACCTTGTATTATGTGTGCTGTGGCAGCTCCTACCTGTAGTGAACTTCAACCTTCGAGTGGAAGGCTCTTTCTCACTCCCTTGCGGTCCAATGGCTCTTGGCACAGTGGGGTCAAGGGGTGGGGTTTTGCAGACGGCAGTCAATTAACTGCTGCAGGGCATTACAAACCCTCAATGAGGTCGTGCAGCATCCAGCTTTGTATTGGGCTTCAGCGGTGTGCCATAGCACCAGCACAGCTGTCTAGAACAGCAAGTGTAGGGCTTCTAAGGGGCTGGCTTAGAGCAGCTGCTGTTTTTGTCCTGCCAGAAATATTTAAAAATCCAGGTCTCATATCTGTAGTTTCCCTTTAGGGTAAAAATAGCTTGTTCACATCAACCTTCATCACTGAGCCAAACCCAGCGACACCTATAGCGAATACAGGCCTCGGTATTAAAGTTATGAAGGCCCATATCACACACCCCTGGAGACCCATAGCTGCGTACAGACTCACTCCGTGCACCTACACACACTAGGCCTCAGCAACCGCTGGAATACACCTACTACTCTGGGGACTATGTAATGGGGGTGGGGAGGGGAGCATATTCCTGTGTCAAACGAATGAGCACTATTACAAGATAACACATACAAGTAGGCCTGACTCTAGAGCCGGGCATTACAACCGGAACTTGCTCATGATACACCCAATGACACTTAGCCCAAATGTGTATATCTATGGTATAGTAGATGTGTAAATCTTTACATCTACTATACCATAAAATTGAGCACTTCCCTACTCATTGCCTTACACAGTGGTATCTGTTTATCCAGACTCTCTTTTATTTAAGTTCAAGTTGTTATACCAGTGGCTTATTAACATGTTGCTCCCCGCTAACTGACCTTAACAAAGGGTAACCTCAAGCCACTAGATACACAGGTAGTGACCTAATAGTATTACTCATAACTAGCATACACTTCACCGCAAACGCTTAAACGTTCCACTGCCTATTCACAATCCCAAGCAGACGTATTGATGTGCAAGACACTAGTCATAAATTCAAGGCATACTATTAGCCTCTGCTGACCTCCAAACGTGCCAGTTACCATAACCCTACAGTATTACTCCTGCTTACTCAGCACCTGGCAGGCATTGCGTTAGCCTATTCAGAACGAAACTTGTTGCACACTATTTTGCGGCATAACACTCAGGGACACACCTAGATACTCAATGTCGCAGCTTATACCAGGTTCAACTGTTTAGCCTTGTGTTGATGTGGAATAATTAAGCCTGTTGTCTAATACTGAAATGCTTATAGCTTGAAGTGTTACTTTTAAATGTTCTTTAAAAATCAAAAAAAAAAACAAATATGCAAATCCAACACGGTTTTGCTATGGATAGAATACTCAAGCCAGATAATGCTGTTGTGGCGAAACAGGCACCGCTGTAACTACCAGCATTTCAAAAATAAAGCATTTTAAAAAAATAATAAAAATCCAGGTCTCTGGCCAGGTGCTGGGGATTTGGATTTTTGCACCCCTCTGTAGTGGCCCCTTAAGGCGGCTTAAGGTAGCGCCGCCGGACCTGGTCCCCAGATTACGCTTATGTTTTTGTCACATGTGCCCATTTTAGGATCAAGGTGTGTAGAGTGTATTTGTTTGTTATTCTACTCCTCCTTGCCTTGTTCGCCCAGAAGGGCGTGGTCACATTATTCCAGGGAAACATCCAGACTCCCATGTGGTCCTCAGTCCTAGTTATTGCCTGTCCATGCCCTTTCTTGAAAACACAGTACTGCATCCACACAAACGTACTTAAGCTTCACTCTTCACACAAAGCATTTCAACAAGTTAAACTGCTTTAGGGGTTTGGCATATCCCTTTAAGACAAGTTATAGGTTAAGGAAAAGGTTTTGGTGTAGATCATTCCCCATGCAGTCTAAATGCTCAATTATCAACCATTTAGGAGTCAAACCACTTTTGTCTGTCCATGCAGCCCTCGCTATACCTCCCCGACTGGGACTCAATTTCCCTATACACTTCCTGAAAAGTTGTTTTTAGTTTTCCTTATGACAGTCTAATTTATAATTGTTTATCTCCTGTTTTTTTGATGCTAGAGCCATCAAAATTCTCCCTTGCGTGGTCAGGTTTCAATTAACAGAGCAGGAGATAAGAAAACACTTTACTTCAAAAGTAAATGCACTGTGTTCTGATTGAAAATTAAACTATTTATTTTTTAATGAAGGATCTGTAAGCTACAGCCATTGAGGTGTGGCTATGGCTGCAAAATAGAAACAGAGTGATTTAATTCCCAAAAAGGCAAAACATTGAGCTGCAGGGGCATGATCTCATAGGTTTGCCAGGACAGTCATGCATTTTAGACAGCTGTCCAAGCAAATATAGGTCCCAGAAGCTAGTCCTGAATTTTAAAGGGACACTATAGTCACCAGAACAAGTACAGCTTAATGAATTTGTTCTGGTGAGTAGAATCATTACCTTCAGGCTTTTTGCTGTAAACACTGTCTTTTCAGAGAAAATGCAGTGTTTACCATACAGCCTAGTGATAACTTCACATGCCACTCCTCAGATAGCTGTTAGAGATCCTTCCTGGGTCATGGCTGCCTAAAATACATCCAAACATTCAGTATCTCCTCCCTCTGCATGCAGACACTGAACTTTCCTCATAGAGATTCATTGATTCAATTCATCTCTATGAGGAGATGCTGATTGGCCAGGGCTGTGATTAGCTTGTGCTGGCTCTGCCCCTGATCTGCCTCCTTGTCAGTCTCAGCCAAACCCATGGGGAAGCATTGTGATTGGATCAGGCTACCATTTCTGATGATGTCAGCAGACTGCTTGTTTTTCTGAGTCTAACAGCATGCAGAGTTACAGCTTCAGGCTTGAATACAGTAAGATTTTTACTATATGTATGGAGGCATGAGGGGCTAGATGGTGGTTTTAACACTATAGGGTCAGGAATATATGTTTGTGCTCCTAAGCATATAGTGATCCTTTAAGTTCTTCCTTTCAGATTTCAAACTGCAGGATGTAATTGTCACTAGGACCATGCATAGAGTTGTTCAGCAGCATTACATGCATGGTCTGCTGGAGGAGGGACATGCGGTCAGTCAGCTTGGCTCTTTAGTGAAGAGTCAATCACGATGATGAGCAGAAACACACCCTTTGATGGCCAGATCCACCTATTTGACATGTAAGCAATCCCCTTCTTTGGGCAAGCACCCAAGCACTTCTGCTCTTTTCTGCCCACCTCCTTCACAAAGGGTGGGCAGGTGTGTAATCTATATACCAAACCAAAGCTACCTAATCCAGCTAGGAGTTTTGGTATTAAAGTGTTATAGTGTACCTTTAATTGCATTTGGCCTCACTCATGCTATGCTTGACAGTCAGTGGGGCATTCACATGCAGTCTAAGAAGTACCTTTTAGTGAAAAAAGCCATTCAACATGCTGAATTGGGTGTTTGAGGTCTTTCTTAGTCCAGTTCTGTTAAAGGGCTTTACGTGTCTGGACAGTCTTGCTAATGGAAGAGAGTTCTAATGGATTAGAGAAGACAAAATTATGTTCTTATGGGGTTGCTGTACCCATGTACTTTTAAAAGAGGTCCCTTCTAGTTTGTTGTCTTAAAGGACCACTATAGGCACCCAGACCACTTCAGCTTAATGAAGTGCTCTGGGTGCCAGGTCCATCTAGGTTTAACCCTTCAGAGAAATTGCTATGTTTACCTATGGGTTAATCCAGCCTCTAGTGGCTGTCTCATTGACAGCCGCTAGAGGCGCTTCCGCGCTTCTCACTTTGAGAACTCTCCGCGCTTCTCACATTGAGAATGCTTTCCTATAAGACTGGCTGAATGCGCGCGCGGTTCTTGACCCGCATGCGCATTCAGCCGGTGACGGAAGAAGAGTCCCAGCACCGAGGGAGCCCGGCGCTGGAGAAAAGGTATGGGATTAACCCCTTCCTCCCCCTTCAGCGCCATGGGAGTGGAACCCTGTTCAGGGAGTATATTTTCCTGGAACTATAGTGGTCCTTTAACATATCCTGATCTTGTAGTTCCTTATGTAACAAAAAAACAACAATTAAAAAAAAAAAAATAAAAAAAAAGTGAATTTAGTTTTTTTCCCCCCACTAAATATGCCAGATTGTACCAACTTGTTGTGTTTTACAGTATTACTTTTCATTAAATAATGGGTAGATGAGAGCAGGAGCAGGGAGATTACCTCGTTAAGCCTTTGTTCATACTGGCAACAAATGCAGCAATAGATCTTCTTCCAGATAAAGTGTCATGATAGCAGTCAATGCCAACAATCATTGCATCTGGTAACTAGAATATAGATATATTTTATTAGGAGTCACAAAAATGCTGGAAATTGGACTTACCAAAACAGATATGGGTATATTGCAGAATTAACACTATACTTTTAATTTATAAATATTGCAAGTGCCTCAGCAATCATTGCAAATGAAGAAATGTCATCCTGCGAAAGCAAAGTGTCTGCAGTCAGTATCTTTATATAACCCAGGACATACTTGAAAACGAGAGAAATCTCAATGTATCTTTCCTGGTAAAATATTTTATAAATACATTTTCTATGCCATCAGAATACTACAGAAAAATTATATGTCCAAACACACAATCAGATTTAGAACACGAGGCTGAGTGGGTCTGAGAAAATGGAGGTCTGCTGTATCTGATGAACGGTGAGGAACAGATGTGCCCAAGCGACCATAGACTGAGGTCCAACCATGGGGCAGGTAAAAACACACACAGATAATGGAGTCAATGGTCTTACTCGCCTACAAGCCAGAACTATCCACCCAGGTTAATAGCCACTCTTGGACATACAGGAAGCCAAGTCATGGATTAGCCAAGACTAGAGTAAAATGCTCTTTGAGCTCAGAAGCTGTGCATTCTTCCTACTATTTTCCAGGTATTATAAATACTGCTCAACCCACTCAGCAACTGGCATTAATATTCCAACATCTTATTAGGCTCTTTATTCCCACATTAATTTTTATGAATTTTAACTAACTTAATTAACACTGCCTGACTTTTTTTCTTTATTTCTTAAAGAATCCTTCCAGTTGAAATCAAACAACTTCCCTTTTATTAAATGCATTGTGGACACAGAACATTAAAGAAATACTTTAGAAGCAGATCTATTTGAAAAGGAAAAAGTTAAAATAAATTAAAGTGATGTTCTGCAGCGTAACGTTACTAAGACATGCATTTGCTTTTTACAAAACATATCTGATTGGAAGATGTGGCGAAACCAACCTCGCCACTGGGCCCTGGAGAAGCCTGTTTGCTAGCCTCCTACCTGCTGACTATGGCCCCTGGGTTATTTGGGGCATATTGTACTGTATATTGCTGCTACTGGCCCTTTTAACAGCATCTATGGACATATTGGGACTTTTGGGACTACTGTCCCTTTAAGACTGTGATACATATTCTAGTGTACTGCCTGTAATATTATATGTGTATTAAGTTTAACCTGGGATATGTATGCAGCATTCATCTGATTGTTCGGTAGAATCACTCCATTTATTATATTGAGTGAAACTACCGAACAACCAGACCACCCAGGAATAAGTGTGCCTCCAATTACAGTTTGCAACAATGTTGCAAACGGGTAATTGGCAATCAGTGTAATGTATTCTTTGTCCTCTGGGTGGCCGCCATTCGGGAAACAAACACGTGGCGGCGGCCATCTTAAACTACCGAACAGCGGTGTTTTGCCGTCGAGTGTCTGGAACTAAAATCGGACACTTGACTAGGCAAACACCGCTGAGACCTCCATACTTCCAGAAATTCGTATGGAAACTACCGAATGACCCGCCGTTCGGTAGAAAGAACCCCATAAACAAGGGAATTCATTCAAACCCTCTCCAGGCTCTATAACACAGGCAATTCGCCTGTTTTCATTCCCTTGTTTGTGACCGACCGCAGGGCCAAAATGCATGGAACTGTTTTCGGATACTTTACCCATGCGGTCGGTCAAATCTTTGGAACCCCATATCTCACGAACCATTCATCCGAATTACTTGAATTTTGGATATGTTGTCCCCCTGAATAAGGGCTATCCAGCGATGCTGGATTTAAAGGTGTACCCCCGGGTTTTGGGGTACATCCAGAACTTGGCTGAAAAAGTGTACCGGATAATTGAGTTTAATGTTATCTGAGGGGAGGGGATGTGTGGGCTGAACCATGTATGTGATTGGTTATTTTATGCCTCCCCCTGGGTGTGGCCTGTATGTGGATTAGTGTAATAAAAGCCAGGCTGGATGAGCCAGTCCAGAGTTCCTGTTTTACCCTCAAAGTGATGTGTCGTCTCATTATTGGGGGAAGGATTTATTGTATGCTGTTCCAGTTGACTGCTAGGAGTACAAGCCTATTCGTATGGTTCCTATTCAATGGTCTACAGCATTCATATGCTTGGGAGAATTTAAAGGTTTTCTCGGATTCGGTGATTGTGGTGTCTGCCAGAGTGCTTGGAGTCCTCAGGAAGCACTAGGAGCATCCATTAACGGAGGTACCCAGTCGGGGTGCCAGTGGATCCGTTACAGAAGATAACCAGTTTATCTCCACAATGAGATAACGGTGTGAGCTGGGTTGGTAACTTGACTCTGCTAAACCTAATCCACTTCTTACTTGTATATTATATCAAAGTCATGCAAAGGGGGAAAGTAGGCAGATGGAAAAGCCGTGATTGGCTGTGGGGTGGAGTTGCGTCAGCAACTACACTCAAACTGATCTAACATTAGCCAAATATCTACTGAGTATATCAAATAGGGAAACTGCTCTGTCTAAACAAGAGGCATGGCTACAAGGGCAGAGTTAAAGGACCTCTATAGTGCCAGGAAAACAAACTAGTTTTCCTGGCACTACAGTGTTAATAGGTCCCCCACCCTCAGGCTCCCACTCCCGCCAGGCTTTAGGGGTAGGAAGAGGTTAATCCGTTACCTTTCTCCAGCGCCAGGCTCCCTCGGCGCTGGGGACTCTCCTCCTCCTTCTGACGGCATCGACTGAATGCGCATGCGTGGCAATAGCCGCGCGCATTCAGTCAGTCCATAGGAAAGCATTCTATATGCTTTTCTGTGGACGCTGGCGTCGTCTCACTGTGAAAATCACAGTGAGAAGTGTGGAAGCGCCTCTAGCGGCTGTCGATGAGACAGCCACTAGAGGCTGGATTAACCGATATGTAAACATAGCAGTTTCTCAACAGGCAGGGTTAACCCTAGGTGGACCTGGCACCTCATTGATCTGAAGTGGTCTGGGTGCCAATAGTGGTCCTTTAATCCCTTAAGGACACGACATGTGTGACATGTCATGATTCCCTTTTATTTCAGAAGTTTGGTTCTTAAGGGGTTAAACTTAAAAGCTGCAGGGGGAGGGAGGGGGGAGAGAATTATGAGCAAAACCGCATTAATAAGGATGAACACTACAGAGACTGGGAGCTCTACAAATTTCCCTATAAATCAGTTTAGGGAGAGTAATGGATATGCACCAGAAATTTGGTATAGATCAAAAGAGTTTGCAATGCTTGGCTTCATGCTCGTCATTCATGAAGGAATATATATGAGAAGCAACGACACAGGTGAATGGGAGCAGTCGAGGACTCCCACGTATGTATTTAATTTCCTTTTGCATAACTGAGAAGTATCAACTGCATCAGTTACCATTTTGCAAGGTATGCAAATTACATGATATTCAGTTTTTCATCTGTATTTCTTCTTCTGGACAGACTTAGTACAGTGTATTTGATCTAAGACAGATTTGTTATTCACATGTTTGTGAAGGACATGTTCACATTATTCTGGTTATTCTAATGTCACCTAATACTAATTTAACACCTATTCACAAATAGTGCGTTTATAAAGAAGACAAACTTACGGGCATCTCCACAGACCAAAGCTCGCCTCCCATTTTGCAATTCATCTGCAAAGCAATTTTCGAAGCAACAGACATAATTGTTTGGGGCTTGCTGAGAGTTTTTGCAACCACACATTGGCTTGGAATCGGAACATCTGCACATAGGTATTTCTTTATGGCATCATATTTACCCTTGTGAATACTGGACAAGATGCACACTACCTGCACATTAAGAAAACAAATATTGTATGACGTTTGCAGAGAAAACAAGCAAAGTGTAGACTGGTTAGTATTGTGGATTTCTATAGTACATACCATTTGTGTATTAGGTGTAACATTCTGAGTTAGAGCTCTCATGTATGAATGCTGCGAGTCATCAACCTCAATCCTGAAACAAAAACAGAAAGTGGGCAACCAACTTCTACTCACTCATTTTAATGGAAATAGTGATTGGTCATGCATTTGTTGCGCTCTTCCTTAAACAAGTTGATTATGGGTTCTATGCCATGCAATATTGATTAATTGTCCTAGGGAACAATTTGTTTAAAGGGACATTGTAGGCACCAAAACAACTATATCTTAATGATGCACTTTTGGTGTATAGATCATGCCCATGCTGCCTCACAGCTCAATTCTCTGCCATTTAAGAGGTAAATAATGGTTTATACAGCCCAAGTCACACCCTCCTCGCATGTGACACTTCCTGTAATGAGAGATCCAATATTGAAACTTCCTTTATTGCACATTCTGTTTAATTTAGATTTTCTAATCTCCTTCTCTGTTAATAGCCTTCTAGACACATCAGGAGCACTTCTAAAGTAAGTTACATCCAATTGAAAATTAAACTTTTTTTTCCATGCAGGCTATGCGAGTCACAGGCCGAGGAGCTGTGGTTAGGGCTGCATAAACAGAAACAAATGTGATTCAACTCCTAAATGAGTTTAGCAGTGAGACTGCGCAGGTTTGATCTTTACACTAAAACCACTTCATTAAGCAAACGTTATGAGGCCTACATCATATCATTCCAAAGGGTTCACATACTTTTTCTTGCAACTGTATGTATTCAATTTGAGGACTCAAGTCCTGTGGTAGACCTCTATTTTTTAGCTATCACACAAAGTGTTGGACAAGATTTTGTGTCTGGTTTAGGGCCAAAACCTCATGTTTTTCTACACTGACCATGGGGGATTTATAAGTGAAATACGGTCAAATTTTCTCCACCTATTCATCTAGACAATAACAGGCAGACAACCTATAGATTTTTGAGCACCTAGGCACAAGATTGTAAAATTCAAAAACACTATTCAAAAATATTAAATGCATTATAGACTATTACTTTGTATGTGTAAGTACTTCTTCAGCAACTATATCAATAGGGAAGGCAAAAAACAACAACACTTTATAGGACACTGAATCCGTTCCAATCAGCAGGATTACGCCAAATGGCAGAGCGTGGTAATTGCTGCAGATGAACCCTAGATGCCGAATGTGGACTGTCCGAACACCGGATCACAGGCAAGGGTTAATAGCTTAATATCATGGTTTTGATGCAAAAATAAAATAAAAAGTCCCTGCTCGCTCTGGTTTACAAACACTACCTCTGTGAAAAGGCAGAGTTTACATTGAGCTTTAAGAACGTCTACAGTGGCTGTCAGACAATCATCACAGGAGCTTTGTCCTTAAAGTTCTTTAATGTTTGCAGTGCTAACACTGTGTCCTCAAAAACAGCATGAAGGGGTAGAATGCCCCTTATAGTGATAAATTAATGTAGTATTGGAGGAGATGATGGCCGCAGTGCAGTAATTACTATACATGAGCAGTGGGTTGCACAATGCTTCTCTATAGAAGCATTGGGAAGCAGTTTTACCACATGGATGAAAATTTCAGTCACTGTCCACAAGGGACATAATGTGAGCTAGGATTCATCAATCTGGAGAGGCGTTATATTTTGAGTCGACTCCAACCTCTTGTTCCTTGGCCACTCACTAGTTAGTAGTAGAGGAAAAGTAAAACCAACAAGAAAACCACAAACCCCATGAGGACATGGAGAGGAAGAGATGGAGAAGAAGAAAAAAAAAAAGCCAGAGGGATCCAACAACATACTGGTAATTTGGCCAGTGACGGTCAGATACTGGTCTATATGCCAAGAAATCTGATGAATAAAAAAAACAAAAAAACCTTCAGCCAACTCCAAAGCGTGGAAGCTATCAAACCTTTTTGTAAATTAAATTCCCTCTTCATCCATTTTACTGGTCAATTGGAAGATCTTAAAAGTACTTCAGAGCATTAAAAAAGGTTATTTTTTTATTATTAACTAACTATATATATATATATATATATACACACACATACATACATATATACACACACACACACACACACACACACACATACACACACACATACACACAAACAAACAAACAAACAAAAGGCACACCAATACTGTCCACACTCCTTCTAGCCTTATAAAGGGCAACTCTACCAATTCGAGAAAAGAGATATATTCTAGGCTCACAGTGTCCCACTCAAATCAGCTAAGTAAGCCATAAAACCTGCAAAGGGTTTCTGAGCCTTTAAATGATCTCTCAGTCTGGTTCAGTAGGAATCACAATCATTGGGAAGGCTGCTGAACTGACAGTTGTGCAGAAAACCCATCATTGACACCCTCCATAAGGAGGGAAAGCCTAAAAAGGTAATTGGATGTTCCCTATGTGCTGTATCAAAGCACATTAATAGAAAGTTATGTGGAAGGGAAAAGTGTGGAAGAAAAAGGTGCACAAGCAGCAGGGATGACCACAGCCTGGAGAGGATTGCCAGGAAAAGGCCATTCAAATGTGTTGGGGACTTTCACAAGGAGAATCACAGTAAAGGAGGAGACTATGTTTAAAAGAAGAAAAACTACCACAACAAGAGGACAGTCTTAAATTAGAGGGGCAAAGGTTTAAAAAGAATATCCGGAAGTATTACTTTACTGAGAGGGTAGTGGATGCATGGAATAGCCTTCCAGCTGAAGTGGTAGAGGTTAATACAGTAATGGAGTTTAAACATACGTGGGATATGCATAAGGCTATCCTAACTATAAGATAAGGCCAGGGACTAATAAAAGTATTTTAAAAAATTGGGTAGACTAGATGGGCCGAATGGTTCTTATCTGCCGTCACATTCTATGTTTATATGAGTGGACTGAGGCTGGAGTCAGTGCATCAAGAGCCACCACACACAGAAAGATCCTGGACATGGGCTTCAGATGTCTTATTACTCTTGTCAAGCCGCTCCTGAACAACAAACAACGTCAGAAGCGTCTTACCTGGGGCCAAAGAAAAACAGACCTGGTCTGTTGCTCAGTAGTCCAAAGTCCTCTTTTATGATGAGAGCAACTTTTGCATCTCATTTGGAAACCAAGGACCCAGAGTCTGGAGGAAGAATGGAGACGCACACACTGCAAGAGGCTTTAAGTCCAGTGTGAAGTTTCCATAGTCTGTGTTGACTTGGGGAGCCATGTCATCTGCTGGTGTTGGTCCACTGTGCTTCATTAAGTCCAGGGTCAACGCAGCAGTCTATCAGGAGATTTTGGAGCACTTCATGCTTCCTTCCGCAGACGAGTTTTATGTGGATGCGGACTTCATTTTCCAGCAGGACTTGGCACCTGCCCACACTGCCAAAAGCACCAAAGCCTGGTTCAATGACCGTGGGATTACTGTGCTTGATTGGCCAGCAAACTCACCTGACCTGAACCCCATAGAGAATCTATGGGGCATTGCCAAGAGAAAGATGAGAGACATGAGACCGAACAATGCAGAAGAGCTGAAGGCAGCTATTGAAGCATCCTGGTCTTCCATAACACCTTAGCAGTGCCACGGGCTTATAGCTTCCATGCCACACCGCATTGGGGGAGAGAGAGGAGAA
The DNA here is from genome assembly GCF_036172605.1 of Pelobates fuscus. Classification (NCBI taxonomy): domain Eukaryota; kingdom Metazoa; phylum Chordata; class Amphibia; order Anura; family Pelobatidae; genus Pelobates; species Pelobates fuscus. Next base: position 473,636,004 of record NC_086317.1, read on the forward strand.
GGGGAGAAAGAGAAAGGGGAGGAGAGAGAGGGGGGAAAAGAGAGAGAGGGGGGGGAAAAGAGAGAGAGGGGGGGAAAGAGAGAGAGGGGGGGAAAGAGAGAGAGGGGGGGAAAGAGAGAGAGGGGGAAAAAGAGAGGGGGTGAAAGAGAGAGGGGGTGAAAGAGAGAGGGGGTGAAAGAGAGGGGGGAGAAAGAGAGGGGGGAGAGAGAGAGGGGGGAGAGAGAGAGGGGGGAGAGAGAGAGGGGGGAGAGAGAGAGGGGGGAGAGAGAGAGGGGGGAGAGAGAGAGGGGGGAGAGAGAGAGGGGGAGAGAGAGAGAGGGGGAGAGAGAGAGAGGGGGAGAGAGAGAGGGGGAGAGAGAGAGGGGGAGAGAGAGAGGGGGAGAGAGAGAGGGGGAGAAAGAGAGGGGGGAGAAAGAGAGGGGGGAGAAAGAGAGGGGGAGAAAGAGAGGGGGGACTGCTAACTGAATTAATTCTGGAACACAGTAATTAAAACTATAAGTGAATACCTTATTTATATTTGTGGGGTAAGAAAAGACACAGTAATGAGCTTTTTCAGAGCTCAAAATCCAAATGTGATGCAACATACATGCAAAAATACTTGTGTGTGTATATGTATATATCACAAACAGTCCTGTTCATTCTTGGTTTTGTTAGCTCAAAGGAGCTAAACCTAAGAGGCATGCCTTGCAAAGAGCTTCATTGGGAAGTCTGATTGGATAGACACAGGGAGTCTGAGTGGGGTTAGAAGGGTTAGCAAAGGTAGCAGACAAGAGACCTGCAGGTTTTGCAAGTGTATTTTAGCTACAAACCCAATGAAAACAGCACATAATTAAATGCATACACATTTTAATTAGGGTTTTATCTACTAGTGATTTTTATTTTGTATTTGGATGTGGAGTGTTCCTTTAATAAGTTGTCCTGTGGACTTCTATATTGCCCACTTCCATTACAAGAAAGGCTGCGTGCATTTTTCCTGGCCACACCAGTGGTATCAAAAGACATATTACAAAAGGTGAGCATCCCTATCATGCCTCCACTTCTGCTGATCCCATGTCTTCGGCCCTCGGTGCTCCCATTTTAGCTTCGATTTTACAGGAGGTGCTGCGGAACATAGAACGTCCCTCCATGTCCGCATGGTATCCAGAGGGTCCGCAGGTCAAGCGACTTTACCACAAAGGGCTGACACTGTTGCCCCCTTTCCTCCATTGGCTGGATCGTCTCAGGCAGGTGTTGCTGTTCCACTGGACACGGGATTGCAGGTGGCTGTGCCACTCTGAGTCTCTACCTTCTACAATTGCCAGTTTAGATTTACCTTTTTCATCTGATGACACAGGGTTGGAGTATGAAGGAGCATTAGGCTTGTCCTCTAAAGGGCAGAAAGTAATGTTTTGCATGCTAAGGAAATAGTTGTTGGCGCAGGGTAGGGGGAGTCACCCAGACATGGTGGGAGGATCCGTTCCTTACCAGACACTGCTGTCTGACCCCACCAACCCCACTACCTCCCTTGGCCAAGATTTGTTGCTGAGCAGGGCAGCCGTTCAAGGGGACTCGTACCCCTGTTCTGTTTACTCCCTGCACTTGCACCTAGTGAAGGTAAAAATGTGGGTGTTTCAATATTTCAGCATTTTTTTAGCTCTCCTCCTTGTGGGTCCTAGCAGCTCGGCTCATTGCTCCTACTTTATGTCCATCATGAGGAGTCTCGCAGAGTTTGGTGTTCCCCTGGAAGAGGACAAGTCCGAGGGGCCTACGTGCTTTCCTTCGTAGGCATTGAAATAGACACCTCTTTAATGCAGTGCAGGCTAAGGCTGATAGGACGCTGCTTTCAGTTCATACGACCGTGGCAGCATGGGTTTTGTTCCTGAGGGATCTGCAATCCTTTTTGAGACTCCAACTTTTCCTGCAGGGTAAAGATCTCCTTGTCTAAGGACATGTTGGAGGATCATCACGTCTGGGGGTGTTTTTTGCAGGACTTCAACGGAGTCAGTTTTTGGCAGTCAGGTCCTTCCTCTAACCAGTCTCTCCATTTGTTTACGGACGCTTTGGGTTCATGTGGTTACGGGGCTTATTTTCCAGGGTCTTAGAGTGCCGCCCCATGGCCGCCTTCATGGCGTGCTAGGGGCCTTACAAGAAACCTTACGCTACTAGAGCTTTTTTCAATACTGGTGGCAGGGTAGTTGTGGTGCTCGCACTTCCGCAACTAGTCAGTTGTTTTCTGGACTGACAACCAGTCTGTGGTTCACGCCATAAATCTGTTGTTGGCCTCTTCTCCCCTAGTGGTTAGGTTGCTCCGTTTGTTAGTTCTCCATTGCCTGCAACACAACATTCGCTTCACAGCTCGCCATGTTCCCAATAATACACTGGCGAATGCTTGGTCACGTTTTCAACAGGACCTTTTCAGATATCTTGCTCCATCGGCGATTGCGCAGAGCACCCATTGTCCTTCCTTTCTCAGGCAGATGATTGACAATGGAAGCTCCTTTTCCCCTTGGTGAGAGCTTTGCTGGTCCCTCAAACTGAGGTCGTACATTCGCTGCTGGGGCGAAGGGGTCAGTTTCTCTATGAGTCTCTGGGTTCATTACGTGGAGGCCTCCCAGGGGGCCGGTTTTGAGCTGGCTGGCTACATTGCTTTTCTAGAGCTATGGTGGGGACCAGGCTTGCCGCCCTTTCCTTCTTTTTGAGGTTTGCAGGTAAGCCAGATCCTTTCAGTTTTTTCATGGTTAAGCAATGTGGCGAAAGGAACCTCGCCAGGGGCTTTTGGAGGGGCCTGCTTGCCGGCCTCCTGCCAAAAGATTATGGGCCAAGCCAGCGACTTGACATTTTATTCCCCCTGGTTCGGCACTTTCAATAGAACCGAACGCTAGCTCCCTGGCAGCCATTTGCATGCAACAAAACTGCGAATAGACTTCAAGGGGACTTAGCGGCGAACGCCTTGGAACTATTTTTGGCATGAAGACTTTGCGGTTCACGGTCGGTCCTCAGAGGCACTTCGTCGTGATTGTATGGAACTGTTTTGGGCCAGGGACCATGCATGCGGATGGCCAAAAGTATGACTTCCAGAAAATTCCTGAACCGATCTAGGGGATTTTTGGATATGTTGTTCACCCAGATCGGAGCAATCAGGGGATGTAACTTTTGTGGGGGGTTTGTATGTTTTAAGGGTACTTTTGTTTTATAAAAATTAGTTTTTTTGTGCTTGGAGAGAATGGAGTTAGTACAGTTCCTAACTCAATTATCTCCCATGCATACGGGAGGGATTGCATTGTATTGTATGGGCATATCCTGGACCTAGGGGCCAATGTCATTGGTTTGTGTAATTTTGTTGCAGGCTACCACCAGGTCCAGGGGGGAGTGCCACTTGCATGAGGAAGGTAGTGTGTGGCCCCATTAAAACCATAGAGCCTCGTCTCATGTTTGTGGGAGAAAGCTATACAGCTGTCTCCCTTCTGCTTGGAGTGCTATAATCACTCGCTCTTGTACGAGCTATTCCTGCTATACTCTCTGGAGTAGGAGAGGTTCACCCACTGGAAGCTGGATCCTGGTCTTGGGAGTCCAGGGTGGGTGGAGGATGGAGAGTTCTCAGCCAAGCTGTAACGCTGGACGTGGGGACTATGGTGCTGGTGGTGTCTGGTGGAGTGCTGGAAGTACTCGGCGACAGCTAGGAAGCAGCGATTGGCGGAGGCAACCAGTTGGTGGGCCAGGCGGTCCGCCACAGGCAGGTTCTCGAAGGTTGGAATAGATCAGAGTTTTGTCCGCCGGACACGCGGGAACTTATAACCCTGCTTGTCCGAGACAGCGCCTGCTTGCATTAACGTTGGTTTGTTCTTCCGCGTTTGAGGTCTTTTACGGGCAGTGTTTGCCGTGGCTTTTCATGGTGCCCGCTGGGTGGGGGACCTGGTAGTTCCATCATCCAAGGCAGTGGGACACAGGATACAAGCTGCTCATATCTACTTTTCTCATCAGGCAGTTCTGCTTTTCATTCCCCGTTCCAAGTCTGAACAAGGGCGAGGTACATGGGTGTCCATGCCGGCCTAGCAAGATAGCGCTCTTTGCCCAGTACAATTAGTTCCTTTGGTCGCTTACGTCCCCCGAGCTGCGCCCAGTTACTAGTTCATGCGGACAGTTCAGCGTTGTCGCATTTTCCAATTACTAGAGTTTTGAGCATAGCGTTGCGCCAGGCAGGGTTGTCAGCCTGCCATATCACTGTCACGTATTCATCCGCTTATAAAAATGTGGTTAATGGCATTTACGGTCCACACATGAAAAGTTGTGCTGAGCAGCAACCAAATCCACAGAAGGGTTAATGCTAAGCAGCAATTATGCAAATGGGAACCTGGTAACTGCCTTTGGGGTCAAAGGCCGGTTACAGCCTATCAGATCTAGAGGAGGGGTATTTAGGCCCAGTTCTCATCCTGCTCAGTGCCCTATCGTTGTTTCCCTTGTGGTTGTCCGAGAGTGCGTTATTGATTTTGGTTATTCTGGTTATTTGACTTTGACATTGTATTTGACTTCCCTGCTTTCTGGCATCCCTGACTCCTGGCTTTTCCTTATCGTTGTGTGTCTGTTTCCCTTGACCTCTGCTATTCCTGACTATTCTTTGGTACGTTAGTCCGGCCATACTAAGGTCCGGTATACATTACCTATCAGTCCTCTGTGTTACACAATTCTACGTGCTGGATCATTCAGTAATCCTGACATTACAACAGGGCCATAGATCCTGTAGAATTGTGTAAGCACATAGCTGCTTGTGAAAGGAAACTGGAGGATAATGATCACCCCATGGATTAATTTGCCCAGGCCTTCAGTACGCTTCTTACCCGAACAGCGCATCTGCAACCTGCGGCCTCACCTCCACCTTGTGTACCTCCAGCTATAGTACACACGGCACCTACTATCTCCTTATCTCCTCCCATGCATTTTGATGGTCATATTCAAGAATGCTGGGAATTTATTAACCAAATGGAGTATCATTTTGAGGCCTCACCGGGCTCTTTTCCCACAGACAGAGCAAAAATTGGTTACCTAATGAATCAATTAAAAGGTAAAGCTTTAGCTTGGGCCAATCCATTATGGGAGAGTAATAGGAGTGTGGCACACAATTACCAGGAGTTCCTTACGGAATTCAAACTTACGTTTGAACCTTTAGGCAGAGAGGATGATGCCTCTACTGCCCTGATGCATATCACAGACAAGGGAACCGGTCTCTCGGAATATGCCATAGAATTTCGTACCCTATATTCCGAGGTAGACTGGACTAATAGTGGGTTAATCTCTGCATTTAAAAAGGGATTATCTGAAACGATGCTAGATGAGATTGCTGCCAAAGACATACCCAAAAAGCTTAATGAATTTATCACTTTTGTCATGCAGATTGATAATAGATTAAGAACCAGAGAAGCTACTAGAAACAAGACCAGACGCATGAGTATGCATTTAGCACCCCATTTCTCCAGACCTATTGTCCCTGAAATTCCTGTACAGTACGAACCCAAACCCATGCAGTTGGGGGTCACTAGACTGTCGGAAGCAGAAAAGACAATATAGAAGAAAAGAAGGCCTATGTCTATACTGCGGTAGGAAGGGACATATGAGAAACAATTGTCCCATACGTCCGGAAAACTACCACACCTAAGCACCTTAAGGGGACAGGTCTTAGGTGTAATGGAAACGTTTTAGGTGATTGCATCTCGTTCTTGTCCTATTATATTAGGATTTCCATGGCTTAGCAAGCATAACCCTCATATTGACTGGGCTAATGGGGAAATATTAGAATGGGGTACGGATTGTAATAAAAGGTGCATATTGCAGGTCACCAAAAGAGTGGGCACTATTGAATTACCCACAAGTACACCTCAAAATCCCAAGATCCCTATACAATACCAAGACATTAAAGAAGTATTCAGCAAAACCCAGTCTAAAAATCGACCTCTTCACAGACCATATGACTGTTCCATTAACTTACTTCCAGGTGCTATGCCACCTAAGGGAGCAGTCTATGCTCTATCTCCTCATGAGAGTAGTGTAATAGAGGAATATATTAAAGATTCATTGAAAACAGGCCATATACGAAAGTCATCCTCGCCTGCTGGTGCAAGATTCTTTTTTGTATCTAAAAAGGATGGCGAGTTGCGCCCATGTATCGATTACAGGGCATTAAACAAAATCACCATTAAGAACGCCTACTCCATTCCTCTTATTGCTGAATTATTTGACAGACTCCAGGGCGCTAAAGTGTTTACTAAGCTTGACCTTAGAAGCGCTTACAATTTAGTGAGAATCAAGGAAAACCACGAGTGGAAGACTGCATTTAATACCAGAAGTGGACACTATGAATATCTAGTGATGCCATTCGGGTTGTGCAATGCTCCAGCGGTTTTCCAAGATTTCATTAACGATGTACTCCGGGATTACATTTACTCGTTTGTCTTGGTCTATCTGGATGATATCCTTATTTATTCTCCTGACCTCCAGTCTCACCACGATCACGTTAAACAAGTTCTGCAAACCTTATTAAAAAAACAACTTTATTGTAAATTGGAAAAATGTATCTTTGACCAGTCTGAAGTACAGTTTTTAGGATATAATATTTCTGCCTCGGGGTTTCTGATGGATCCTAAAAAACTAGAGTCTGTTCTACAGTGGGTGACAGGGTTTGGTTATCTTCTCATAAGATCAGGCTCAAAGTCCTTAGGATGAAATTTGCGCCTAGGTTCCTTGGACCTTTTCGTGTCCTTCGTAGGATCAATCCTGTTGCGTACTCTCTGGCCCTTCCGGCCTCCTTGAAAATTCCTAATATCTTTCAAGTGTCCTTGCTCAAACCTCTTGTTTGCAATAAATATACTGTCTCACGTGTCCCTCCTCCTCCCTTAATTGTTTCTGGATAGGAAGAGTATGAGGTCTCCTCCATAACTGATTCCAGGTTTTCTCGAGGCACTTTACAGTACTTGGTGGATTGGAAAGCTTATGGACCAGCCGATCGTTCTTGGGTTCCGGCATCTGATATACATGCTGGCAGCAAGATTCGCTATTTTCATGCCATATTTCCTCTCAAGCCTGGTCCTGCCCGCCCGGTGGGCGTTCAGGTGGGGGGTAATGTCAAGTATTCATCCGCTTATAAAAATGTGGTTATTGGCATTTACTGTCCACACATAAAAAGTTGTGCCGAGCAGCAACCAAATCCACAGAATGGTTAATGCTGAGCATCAATTATGCAAATGGGAACCTGGTAACTGCCTTTGGGGTCAAAGGCCGATTACAGCCTATCAGATCTAGAGGAGGGATATTTAGGCCCAGTTCTCATCCTGCTCAGTGCCCTGTCGTGGTTTCCTTTGTGGTTGTCTGAGAGTGCGTTATTGATTTTAGTTAGTTATTCTGGTTATTTGACTTTGGCATTGTTTTTGACTTCCCTGACTCCTGTTTTTTTTTCTTTATCGTTGTGTCTCTTTCTGTATCCCTTGACCTCGGCTATTCCTGACTATTCTTTGGTACGTTAGTCCGGCCATTCTAAGGTCCGCTATACGTTACCCATCAGTCCTCTGTGTTGCACAATTCTACGTGCTGGATCATTCTGTAATCCTGACAATCACTTCCCATTCTTTCAAGATTGGCGCGGCAACTTGTGCGACTGCGCAGGGCCACCCCCAGGCGTACTTCAGCGCTGAGGGCGGTGGAGATCGCAGAGGTACAAGTTATAGGTCAGACCCCTATCTGCTGAAAAGCTTGGTGTTACCTGTTTTGTTTCCATGTATTCAATCTGCTTTCCTTTTAGGAGCTGCACCACACACGCGTGTTTGGTTAGTGGGTCACTCAGTCATCCACAGGGCTTCCTTGCAAGCACACTCATTGTCGCTGGGCCGGACACTGGGATTTCCAGTCTCTCGGGTGTGTATGCGCTGGTTGGGATAGTGCGGGCTTTGCTGGCCTGCTCTCCGTGCGTTGCTGCAGGAGGCTCGGGCTCGATGGGGGAGTCCGCACATTCTGGTGCTTCATCTCGGGGACAACGATTTGGGGTCTAGTCCAGTGCTAGACCTGGCTTGGGTGGTCTGTTCTGATATCTGCTGGCTTTCAGCCTGGTTACCTGGCATGAGGATCGGGTGGTCCAATGTGTTGCCCAGGCTGCAGTGGAGCCTTCTACGGGCGCTGCTTATAGGGCTCGGAAAAAACTTAATAGGTTGGTAGGTGGGGCTGTTGCTGAGCTGCATGGGTTCATCATTGAGCATCACGGGCCAACAGGTTAAGCTTTTTAGGCCTGACTGGGTCCACCTCAGCACTGCTGGTATGGACCTTTTGCTGGCTGATTTTCATGCTCTCGTGCACCGTGTCTAACCCGGGCTGTGGAAAAAAAAAAACAAGATGCATAAGGGCTGTTGGATTGGCGGCAAGAGATGGTATCAGAGAGAGATGGTGGGAGTGACGGCGGCAAAGGGGCTGGGCTTTTTCCCCCCTAATGGAGTGGGAGTTTAGCACTCAGCGCCGCCAACCTAGCTAAGATTGTTTACCATTTAGATTTTTCGGCCGTTACATTTGAATGGTTTTCGATGATGCCTCGATGTACTCAATAACTGCAGCCATCGATGGCTTTACCTCCCAACATGGTGTCTGTGTTAATTATTTCAAGGGGAATGTTGGGTTAGGGAGGGTGTTAGAAGGTTAATTATTTGGCTAAAATGAAGGGACATAGATTACCCATTAAGTATTTCAAATGCATCAACACGGTTTGACCTTACCAAACTAAAAGCCATTGCGTCTTTCTTTAGCTCTCCTCTTGAGTTTGCGACTGAAGGGCAGAAAAGAGATGGTGTCAGAGTACACCCTTCCCTTTGAGATTATCCTCAATTTGCTCTGTTCATTCCAATATTCATTAGATACGGTCTATTGACTATAATAAATTACCGTATTTTTCGCTCCATAAGACGCACTTTTTTCCTCCTCAAAAATAAGGGGAAATGTCTATGCTCTTATGGAGCGAAGGTGTGTTCCTTGGAGCCAAATCGCCAAGCCAGAGAGAGGGGCAAAAGCAGATACCGGTCGTGAAGCATACTGAGACAGCAGTGCGCATGCACACCTTCCTTTACCTCACTCCTTCAAGCACTATCCCTAGCTAAGGTAAAAAACAATGCAAGCTGCAATTCTACGTAAGGGGCAAAAACAACAAAATAATGGACTTTGTACATCATTTGTATAAAGTAATAATGGACTTCCGTTATCAATTATTACATTTATACCTATGATGCACAAAGCTCGGAGAGAACGCAAATGGTCAGTGCTCAGTGGTAAACATTAGAGATACATTACTGACCGTTCCTTCATCACTGTATTTTCTTGCTGAAAACCTCCCCCATTCTACATACAAGGATGATAAAGCAGTAGTAAAATATGCTAAGGAGCATGGAAAGAGCAGCAGAGACACATTTTGGGGCACCTCCAACTGCAAAAAATGGTAAGAGTGGAGGAAACAGCAGGATCAGCTGCAAAAAGTGAATAAAAGTAAGCACACTTTCGTGGAAATGCTGCAAAGTGGCCACAGTTAGACGTGGCCATGAAAGAATGGATCACACATTACCGGAATAATGGCTTCTCAGTCTCTACACAAATGCTAATATATGAAGCCAAATGCATTGCTGTAGAGAAAGGCATTCACGATTTTACTGGATCACCATTGTGGTGCTACAGATTTATGAGGCGATGTGGCCTTGCTATGTGCACCAAAACTAGAATATGCCCAAAGAATCTGAATATAAGATTCCATCTTTTCATAAACGTGTAATTGATGGTAGGAAAAAAACTGGGCTTGAAATTGTCCAGATTGAGAATATGGATGAAGTCCCGCTAACCTTTGATGTCCCATCTAACAGGATTGTTGATCTGAAAGGTGCCAAAACTATCACCGTGAAAACCCATTACACGGTTGTGTTGTCTTGCTGTGCAGATGCCACCTGTAACTGATACCTCCGCCGACTGATGCTCCTAGCGCTTCTCAAGGACCATCAGAACCGCACCAGACACCATAAGCACCGCAGACTCCACGAACCGCCGTAGCTTGGTTGGGAGCTTGCCGCCTCCTTCCCACCCTGGGACTCCAACCTCTGGATCCAGGACGTGTGGGAAGGACCTCTCCAAGAGAGTATAGCTGGGTCTCTCCTCCAAGAGTATAGCTGGGTCTCTCCTCCTTTATAGCTGAAGAGAGCTCTTACAAGAGCTAGCAGTGATCCAGGGGAGTATACAGCGTATAGCAATCCCCAGTGTGTGATATAGCAGTAACCTACAACACATGACGAGGCTGCGAGTTGAGGGTAAGGTGGTCTGGTTTAATGAGCACAAAGGCATTTCTTTTATACACATTTTCAGGCCAGAGGCACACCCCCTGAACCTGATGGTACACAGGGACAAAAGGGACACAAACCAAATCAGAACAATAATTAACACAGTAACACTCCCACATACAGTCAGCAATACCTCCCCTCTGCCTGTGATAATTAATGGAATAACCTAATTATCCACAGGCAGAAAATATCAATTTTTACAAAAAGTCCAGAAACACCTCAAAACACAAACACATGCCTATAAATTATACATCCCTGGATAGCTTTGATCTGGGCGAACAGCATATCCAAAAATCACCCAGATCAGAGCAGGGGTTCGAAAGTTTTGTGGAAGTCATATTTGACCAACAGCACGCACATTTTCAAGCCTAAAACAGTTGCAGAGAATTTTGCTGTGCAGCCTGTCTATTTCCAATAGTTCAAATGCTAAGTTCAGTTCAAATGCACGAATGGGGGCAGTTTGTGCAAATACGCAAAGTTAAAGTGGCGTTCCAATTGTCGAACGCACTTTGATTTCCGAAGTGTTGAAGTCTGGAGAATTTGAGTTCCATGAACTCTATGACCAAACACAGCTGAACGTGTTCGACTGAATTAAAATTGCGGCCACTTCGACACTTCAGCTGTATCAGAAATGCCACATCGAAAGTGCAAATCTTTTCCAATAGTTCTTAAAGGGGCAGAAACAGTACTTTAGAATCCAATCTGCACAAATGGAGTATTTTAAAAGGCAATACACCTCAGGGGCCATAGTCACAGGGTAAGAGGCTGGCACGCAAGCCTCTCCAAAAACCAGTGGCGAAGTGCAGTTCGTCACACCACCCATATTACTTTTCAAAAGGAAAACATTTCCAAAATAAGTTGTTGTACAGGTTCATGAGAAAGGATGGATGATGGAAAATGGAATGAGAGTATGGGTTGAAAAAGTGAGGTCCAAACGTCCTGGAGGGCTTCTGAAAAAGCCTGCCTTATTAATACTTGACCAGTTTAGAGCACATATTAGTGAAACTACAAAAAAGTGCTTTAAGAAGTGAAGACTCATCTAGCTGCAATCCCTGAAGGTCTTACCAGCCAGTTGCAACCTCTCGATGTTTCCATCAACAAACCATTTAAGGTCTTCATCCAAGAATAGTGAAACAAATGGATGGCTGCTGGTAATCATGATCTGACACCTACTGGACGAATGAAGAGGCCCACTATCACTCAAGTTTGTGAATGGGTGAAAACATCATGGGACTCAGTAAAGGACTAAATCTTTGTACACTCATTTAAAAATGTGGCATTAGCAATGCTTTGGATGGAAACGAAGATGGTATCTTATATGAAGATAGCGAAGAAAGTGATGTCAGTGATTGTGAGCAGTGGGGTTAACAGAAAACTAGAAAAGTACTCGAACCTTAAAGTCTCTTCATTTGTTAAGGACAGTGATGATAGTTCTTAATGCCACTGTTGACTGCTGTTCACTTTACGTGGTTGAAATATTATTCTGATAGTTTATTCAATAGTTTAGTACACCATATGATTCAAAATATCTCTCGTTTTCCTTCTTGGTGCATCTTATGGAGCAAAAAATACGGTACATGCGATTCTCTCTCAATTCTAGTACCTAACCACATATATCCCTGTTCATATACACGGGTAAGTGTGCATGTTTTCAGCGCTCCACTGTGTTTTCTCGTCGTGGCTTTTGCCACTCAGTTTACTTTATATTTTCTATCACAATAGAAATGGCAGATGTCATACACATGGGGAATATACAGCTATAGAGAACGACTGAAATGAGAGATATCAGACAGAACAAAATGCAAGCAAGATTTTAAATATATATATATATATATATATATATATATATATATAAAAACTTAATTCTCAACAAGTAACAAGGGAGGAACTACCACAACTACCAATTGCACAACATAGTCTCAGAGAGGCAGGTGTGCTGGGTGCGTGAATGAGCAGGATATGTGCCAGAGTTCTAACTATCCCTCTGAAGTTGCTGTGCTGTGTCTCTGGTTGTCAGCTGACTAAGAATATCCAAATAAATAGTAAAGTTTATACACACACACGCACACAGGCAATATCTAGTAACTATGACAGCTTAGATGGATCTTAAAATCCCCAGAAGGGTCTTCAATCTGCTATTTGAATGCTCAGATGCTCAGTTCAAGGCTGTCCAATAGACGCCCTGTGGGCCTCATTGGATAATACGCGGCCCGCCTGCCAATGCAGAGCCGGTGCTATCAAAGTGCCAGTCCTGCTTTGTGTCTTCACGGGCCGGTGGGGAGATCAAACATCTCCCTTACTGGCCAAAGGCACTTGTCTGTGGCAATCGGCAGCAGAGAGGAGGAGCCGGGACAGTGAATGTTCCTCTGCAAGCTGGGACATTCAGCAAGTTACCGCAGGTTACCATGACAATGCTCAGAAGTGCTTGTGAGGGGACTGAACTGCTTGCAGCCGGAGGAGTTGCAGGCAGAGTTATTAAATAGCACAGGACGACTAGGGACTGCAGTGTCCCCACACCATGATAAAAAGGTAAGAAGGGACGGTGGATATAAAAAGGTTTGGTTTTTTTTAAATTAAAGGACAAAAAAAGAAAAAGGCCTCCAAACTTCCCCACACAATATATAGGCCCTATAACACACACACACACAATTCCAGTTTCAGAGTCTTTGGACCTGCTTTCTTGCTGCACTATTTCCTCTTCCTGTGGACTTTTCAGGATGAAGTTTCAACAGAGTTTAGGGTCCCATCTGGTGAGGGTTGCAGCAGAGTCTATGGATAAGCCTACATTGAGCTAGTCACTTGGCCAGTAAGCCGCAAATGCCTTTAAAAAAAAAAAAGTAGTGTACAGAGACATCAAGGCAGAGCGGATGATACCTGCCTACAAGATGAAAGGACATACAGAGGGATTGACACCAGCCTGTGACAAGAAGTTCATGGAAACCACCTTATAAGAGCATAAAAATGGGGGGAAGCCATTAAATCATCTGGTAGTTCCATGGAAACAAGTCCACCAAGGTCCCCTGTGGGACTGGGCTCAGTTCCTCTGCAACTTGGCACTGAGAAGAGAGTCCATCAAAGATATGCCTGGAACAGATGTCTATTTATCTAGTGTTTAAAGGGAAACAAAAGCACACCCCCGTGGTGTCACTTACCTGGGTCCAGCACCGATGTCCGCGAGGGGGATACCTAATGTGCATGCACGGCAATAGCCGCTATGGATAGACCAATATTGATTTTTTTTTTAGAGCAGATTCCGATTATCTGTAAACTTTTAGGCCGATAGCTTACCAATACCAATATTCTGTACATTTACAGAATATTGTCTCAAACATGACACAATGGTCAATGGTATTGGAAGGTTCAACTTAACAGGAGAAGCAGCAGAAAAAGCAAGGACGCTTCTCTATGGGTTTAGCATTCTATTTTCTTAAAAGCTAATTTTAAGAGGAGTGTTATATGGTCACTGATAACCATTTAAAGATCCTTTTCTCAAATTACACTTTTGTTTATTCATTTTAGATTTTATTTTTGTTGTGTTGGTGCCTAGCATAAATCTTCTGACACTTGCTTGAAATTATAGCCTAAAAATAAAAAAAAAATAAAAAAAAAAGTTATGAATGGGCATAGCAACATCATTTCCCCACAGTCCCTAGTCTGAATAAACCATAGGAAAGATCCTAAAAACAAGCAGAAGGAGGCCAGCAGACAAGCATAACTGCCAGAGTTAGGAGATCACCTAAACATCATGTTTTTTTTTTACATTATCCACACTGCTGTACTTTGAGAGCCTAGAGAGGACAGGGTGACACGCACAATGTGTAATTCACCTCTCCAGGGGCTTTTTAAATATTTAGAGTGGATACAGGAACTAGTAGAGGGCCAATGCAACAATACTCACCAATGCTACATAGTTGGCATCAAACTGATGAGAAAACTGAGAATGGTTCTCCCTGCTCAGCACACCCACAAAGGGATGCACTCTCACAGGAACCCCAGTGAAGTAGCAATGTATGGGCATGCAGCCTGGCATATCAGTGCTAGATCCCAATGAATGGCGTGGGTCTCTATCCTCTAACAGGACAGAAGATCTGTGAATCTTGATATTTGAGAGCAAAATAAAATCTTGAAGAGCTCCACACAGTTGAACCTACACCAAAGGAAACAAAGATAACCGGAGAGTGGCTGCTGGAGAATACAAAAAATTCTGACCTTCCCCAAATTTGAGAATCCTATCCCACATTATGGCTTTCTTGGACCATGACGGCCTTAGGATGAACGTTTTGCTTTAAGACAGATTTCTATGAAGCCTACATTAAAAAGTTTGACCTTTGACCTACAACCCTACAGCCTAAATACAACAACATTTGGGTCACAAATAAATCTTACATTATTGCTTTATTAATTCGAATCCCCATTGGTTGGGTTACTTTAACTAATGTTTGCGTAAGAGTATTTGCCACATCATAATTTCTTCGGGTGTATATCAAAATCCATGATTCTAAATGTCTCACGCTAAGTAGTTGTCCTCTCATTTCTCTTGACCAGTCTGCAAACTGAGGATTGTAATCAACCTGTGCATAAAGAAAAATCCTGATGAAATTGCATGTTACTTTTCATTATAGATGAACCAAGCCCAGCCCTCCACTACATTATTAATAACATTTCACTTACTGATCTACCAGATTGCTGTATCCTTTCTGGATTAGCTACTCTCCCATTAAACCTCAAGAGGTTGGTATCAAAGTTTAAACCCCAGTCACGGAGCTCCTTTTGAACTCCCTCATCCCTGAGAAGAAAAAACAAAAACAAAACACCTTTTTCAAACAGTTAAATAGATTTAAAAAAAAAAAAAGTCTCATGATCCCCTACTTACTACTTTAACAGTAGTCTCTTGTCAGGATCACCATCTTGTGGCTAAAGTGCATCACTGATTAATCATATATATATTATGAATAGTGAGTCAAAGTCATCCAAACTTTGAATCCAGTTCAGAATTTCACACTAACTTGTAAAGTCTACATCTCTGGCAGATGTACTTCTAGCATAGTGAAGTATAATAATGACAACTGCTAGTACTTTGTATTTTACTTCGTAAGTTTATAGGCAATGTATTGTGTGAAAAGTCCACACGATTCTCATGTCCTGCATTTCTCTCCTTTATTTCAATTTCTATACACATTAAAAAATATATATATAAATAAATTAAAAATAAACAAAAAAATTAAGTTATCTTTCAAATGCACACAAAAAAATATAAACGGCCTTTGAGAATATGGTATTTATTAACTAGATTAAAAAGAGACCAGGAGACACCTGCCCTACAAGTTTATGAGGGACTCTTGAGAAAATGGACAAGGGGAAAAAACAAAAAAAGAAAAATTCCACAAATAAAGGCTCATTCAATAAAAAAACAACCAAACATTTTACACTACATACATACTTTTTTTTTTTTTACACTTGTATAGGATTTATTCACTAAACCAGGAATTGTGATTACACACAGGTTAAAAAAAACAAAAAAAAAAAAAAAACCTTTTGGACAATATAGATTAGGGTGCAAAAATTCTCCAACTCCTAGCAGGGTTATTCACTAAACACAAAATTGTATTTATTAAGTGTTTAGTAAATAATCCTGTAAATTTGCAGCTCATCTATTGTGGCAAAAATATTATTTGTGTTTTAACTGGTGAATTCCTGACAAGTGAAAATCAAAGGGATATCTCAAACATGCAAAATAAGCAACTCTGATCTCCAAGAGGATATACTCTAAATACACAAAGCTTAACCTTGGTTAGTAGGCATATGTTTTTCTTTAAGCTTTTCACTTTAGCTTGCTGCATAACTTCATGTGTTAAGAGTGTGTCTTATTTTATTTTGCAAACAGTGCAGATTTCAGTAGAAATTCATTTATAAATTAACCTGGTTACACCCCAACTTTTAAGCAGACAATGGGTCCTGTTACTTCTTGTTGGGTTAGCTCAATGGAGCTGAACTCAAGAGGCAGCAATTGCCCAGAGCACCTGTCTTGCAAAGACATGCGTGCATGTTTTCATTTCGGGTAAATATACTAAACAGTGATTTTTATTTTGTATTTGAATGGTGGAGTGTCCCTTTAAAGCAAGATTCTAGCTTTATATACACTTTACATACCATTGCTGCAGTCAATACTATCCATCTTTGTACCTTTCTCTATTGTAGATCACACTGCTTTTTCTGCCTATTACCATTTCCTTTTGTACTGTTCTATTCTGAATATATGGTTTGAAAGGGATCTGGTCTATATGGCAATATGGCCCTCCAGAAGGTATAGTATTGGTCATCTTTTTTTGGCTCATGGTGTAAAATTTGTTTTACCCGAGTGCAAGTTAATATTGCTACCTTTATAGACTACACAACTGAGTCCAGGAAAGATACATTTTACCATTTACTCCATTCCTTTTATTTTATATAATAATATCTCAGTTTCCTCACAGCTAAACCAAAAAAAAAAAAAAAAAAGAGCAAAGATTAGTGAACAAAGAACAAAAAACAAAAAACTAATTTTATACAAGCCACTCAGCACAGTAAAAATTAAAGATAGATACTTGCTTATGAATATAATCCAAGAATTTCCCCACTGTTTTTTCTCTCTGATCTGGTGGCAAACGTGTATGAACAGCCAGATCTCTCATCACAGTAAAGTCACTTCTCATTCTGTCAGTTAAACCTTTCAAAGAAAGGATTACAATAAATTATAAATATCAATCTGAGGCGCTTTCCCTTTAAATTTATATAAAATATATTATATCTTTAAATCTTTATGTAACCCGTGCTGCTATCCTCTGATCTTCCCCTATACACAAGATTCAAAAATTCAATATTCTTGGTAAAAATCTCAAATTGAAATTTATAGAACACAAAATAAACAGAACTTATTTGAAACCGCTTGAGTAACAATCTAGAAACATAGAAACATAGAATGTGACGGCAGATAAGAACCATTCGGCCCATCTAGTCTGCCCAGTTTTCTAAATACTTTCATTAGTCCCTGGCCTTATCTTATAGTTAGGATAGCCTTATGCCTATCCCACGCATGCTTAAACTCCTTTACTGTGTTAACCTCTACCACTTCAGCTGGAAGGCTATTCCATGCATTCACTACCCTCTCAGTAAAGTAATACTTCCGGATATTATTTTTAAACCTTTGTCCCTCGAATTTAAGACTATGTCCTCTTGTTGTGGTAGTTTTTCTTCTTTTAAATATAGTCTCCTCCTTTACTGTGTTGATTCCCTTTATGTATTTAAATGTTTCTATCATATCCCCCCTGTCTCGTCTTTCCTCCAAGCTATACATGTTAAGATCCTTTAACCTTTCCTGGTAAGTTTTATCCTGCAATCCATGAACCAGTTTAGTAGCCCTTCTCTGAACTCTCTCTAAGGTATCAATATCCTTCTGAAGATAGGGTCTCCAGTACTGTGTACAGTACTCCAAGTGAGGTCTCACCAGTGTTCTGTACAATGGCATGAGCACTTCCCCCTTTCTACTGCTAATACCTCTCCCTATAAAACCGAGCATTCTGCTAGCATTTCCTGCGGCTCTATTACATTGTCTGCCTACCTTTAAGTCATCAGAAATAATCACCCCTAAATCCCTTTCCTCAGATGTTGGGGTTAGGACTCTATCAAATATTCTGTACTCTGCCCTTGGGTTTTTACATCCAAGATGCATTATCTTGCACTTATCCACATTAAATGTCAGTTGCCACAACTCTGACCATTTTTCTAGTTTACCTAAATCATTTGCCATTTGGCTTATCCCTCCTGGAACATCAACCCTGTTACATATCTTAGTATCAACAGAGAAAGGATAGGGGGCACTCCCGAGACCTGAATTTTGCATGAAAGGTGCTGCCGCTGTGACCAAGATTTCATGAATGAGAAAATAGTGCAGCGCACTCAGACTACAAAAAAATACAAAAAACAAAGAAGGCTACTAAAATGCCTAACTCAGTATAAATATGGGGATTTGGTTCCACCATATGGCCTTATGTTGTTAAATCCCCATATTTATACTGAGTTAGGCATTTTAGTAGCCTTCTTTGTTTTTTGTATTTTTTTGTAGTCTGAGTGCGCTGCACTATTTTCTCATTCATGAAATCTTGGTCACAGCGGCAGCACCTTTCATGCAAAATTCAGGTCTCGGGAGTGCCCCCTATCCTTTCTCTGTTTATACTATATTTGGAGTCCAGACCAGATTCCTTAGGGGTTAAGCACCCCGCCCAGGCCCCCCCAGCTTCAGAGTCTCCTTTAGAGGTGGCCACAGGTGTGTATATTAAGGAGGAGTTTATCAGTAGTCAAGTCACTTTTATTATTTTTTCCAGTGAGCACAGTCATCTGCATTAGTGAGTATACTCATTTTCAGCACTAACACATTAATTATTTAGCTTTAACACTGCTTTTAATTGCTTTCATCACTTTTGTTTGTATACTCACTATGCTCTTACTAGTATTTAACACTATATTATTTATAACACGATTACTATTATTTTGTCTCCCACAGTGTAGTGTAGGACCCACCGATAATGGGGTACTTTGAAAGTAGTGGTGGGCTTAACAACATATGGCCATATGGTGGAACCAAATCCCCATATTTATACTGAGTTAGGCATTTTAGTAGCCTTCTTTGTTTTTTGTATTTTTTTGTAGTCTGAGTGCGCTGCACTATTTTCTCATTCAACATATCTTAGTATCATCCGCAAAAAGACACACCTTACCATCAAGACCTTCTGCAATATCACTAATAAAAATATTAAAGAGAATGGGTCCAAGTACAGATCCCTGAGGTACCCCACTGGTGACAAGCCCAAGCTTCGAATATACTCCATTGACTACAACCCTCTGTTGCCTGTCACTCAGCACTGCCTTACCCATTCAACAATATTTGAATCCAAACTCAAAGATTGTAGTTTATTGATAAGCCTTCTATGTGCAACAGTGTCAAAAGCCTTACTGAAATCTAGGTAAGCAATGTCTACTGCACCACCCTGATCTATAATTTTAGTTACCCAATCAAAAAAATCAATTAAGATTAGTTTGGCATGATCTCCCTGAAGTAAACCCATGTTGTCTCTGGTCTTGAAATCCATGTGTTTTTAGATGTTCAACAATCCTATCCTTTAACATTGTTTCCATCACTTTCCCCACTACTGAAGTAAGGCTTACTGGCCTTTAGTTGCCCGACTCCTCCCTATTACCTTTCTTGTGAATGGGCACAACATTCGCTAACTTCCAATCTTCTGGGACTACTCCTGTTATCAATGATTGGTTAAATAAATCTGTTAATGGTTTTGCTAGTACACCACTAAGCTCTTTTAATAGCTTTGGGTGTATTCCATCAGGTCCCATTGACTTATTTGTCTTTACTTTTGAGAGTTGAAATAGAACCTCTTCCTCTGTAAACTCACGTGTAATAAATGACTCATTTATCCTTTTTCTTAACTGAGGTCCATTTCCTTCATTTTCATCTGTAAATACCGAACAAAAATATTCATTGAGGCAGTCAGCTAGACCTTTATCCTCATCTACATACCTTCCTTCTTTTGTTTTTAATCTAACTAATCCTTGTTTTACTTTTCTTTTCTCATTTATGTATCTAAAAAAAAAGTTGTGTCCCCCTTTTTTACCGACTGTGCTATTTTCTCTTCTGTGTGTGATTTGGAAGCTCTTATAACTTGCTTAGCCTCTTTCTGCCTAATCTTATAGGTCACTCTGTCTTCCTCACTCTGGGTTTTTTTATAATTACTAAATGCTAACTTTTTGTTTTTTACTATTTTGGCCACATCTGCGGAGTACCACAGTGGTTTCTTGAATTTTTTGCTTTTACTGACAAGCCTAATGCAATTTTCTGTTGCCTTCAGTAGTGCAACTTTTAAATAATCCCATTTCTTTTGGACTCCATAGAAATTGCTCCAGTCTGATAATGACTCCTTTACACATATTCTAATTTTAGAAAAGTCTGTTTTTCTAAAGTCTAAAACTTTTGTTTTTGTGTGGTGTGACTCAGTCACTGTTCTTATATTAAACCACACTGATGATCACTGGATCCTAAACTTTCACCTACAGTTATATCTGATAGCAAATCTCCATTTGTTAACACTAAATCTAGTATGGCCTCTTTACGAGTTGGCTCCTCAACGACTTGTTTTAGAGACAATCCCAGTAGGGAGTTTAGAATATGTGTGCTCCTGGCACAAGTAGCTATTTTTGTTTTCCAATTCACATCAGGAAGATTAAAGTCACCCATGATGATAACTTCCCCCTTCATTGTCATTTTAGCTATTTCTTCAACTAGTAGATTATCTAACTCTTCAATTTGTCCTGGGGGCCTATAAATCACACCTACACGAGTTACTGTGTGATTACCAAATTCTAAAGTAACCCAAACGGACTCTATGTTCGTCTCACTAACCTTTATTAGGCTAGATTTTATGCTATCCTTCACATACAGGGCCACCCCTCCCCCTTTCTTGCCTTCCCTTCTAGGGGAATAAGAACCTAACATTGGACTACTGGAGACTTGTGAGATTAGATAGATAAACTTTGGGGCCCGTCTAAGTCCCTACACCAGGTGAGCAGGGTACATAGGGGGAGTGCTGTTAACCCCTATGTATACAGTGTTACAATATTGGAGGATATTCTGTGCCTCTTAGATTTTAATCAAGACTCGATACAGATTCAGTGCAAGTGCACTTAAGTAAGGTGAGAGCTCCACATAGGGTGTATATGGTGGAGGTTTCTCACCTGATGATATTATACCATTTTAGGTTTTTATTCCCCTAGATTGCTACTCAAGCTAACCACAGGAGTACTGGAAGATTGAGAAGGGACTACAACATTTATGATGTGGACTGTATCCTCTTTAAATAATCAAAAGAATGCCTTGTACGTATCAGGACAATACTAATCTTATTTGCATGAATTACTACCTGCTAGTGCCATTTTTCAAATAAGTTCTGTTTATTTTGTGTTTTATAAATTTCAATTTGAGATTTTTACCAAGTTTTGTGCGCTAACTCACTACTTTAGAATATTTCAATAAATTAGGTTGATAGATAAAAAAGGATGAGACTAATTAGTAAAGATTGGGGCACTTTTTTATAGCATAACCACCAAAGATCATTGTGAATATGATGTTGAAAAGCCTGAGCGCACCATACCCTCATTTTCTATAAATAGTTTGTAGGTCTACAGAAATCCACAGTTTTTGTCAGCATGTGCTTTTTGCTGTGGCACTGCCAGTGAACTTCCTCATTAAACTGTCCAAATTCGGACGGCAATGGTTGGCTCAGGTCAGCACAGCATTTTCAGTCTTCTATGACTGCCTAAAAGCTGGCCAGTCTGATGAGGAAGGTCACTTTAACATTGGCAACGTTGCAGCAAAATAAGTCAAGCTTAAAGTACCAAAAGGCAATTTTTTGACAAAATAACTCAGACATGTGATATAGATTATATCTATTACAATGAATATAGGTTCCCTGTTTAAAAAAAAAAAATTGTAAACGCTTAAAAAAAAAAAAAAAAAAAGGGTTGGAGGTAACTTGTGCTAAAAGCCAGGCCAGTACTTTGTACAATATTACGCTATATTTGCCACCAATGAATATGCAATCCATCACAGTGAGATGAGAAGGACACCAGCTAAAACTAATAATCAGGCCTCCGAAAGCTCTTTGTCTACCTTATAGGGTCTTCAATGCAAATTTATGGTTTAGAGATCACTATGCTCACACCTTCTTGAACCAACTTTCCCTGGGTCAGTCTCTGTCCCACCACAATTCAACATTAGAATCACCAGTCACCAAAATAGCAACAGTAACCATTGACAAGTTGTTCGTTGAATACTTGTTTGAACTTGTAAGGGTACATATTCAAAACTTTAACACAACCTGTATTCTTACAGGTGAAAGACTTTACAATTCACAGCTATACTTCACAGCATGTGATAGCAAAATAATCAGATCCATGGATTTTTACCTGTTAAATTGCATAACTCTGGGATCAGGAGCAGTGGTCCACATGGCTCTCCAGGTTTTGCTTTTTTGGGTATATTGGCAATCAATGGCTGCTGCATATCTTTAATTACAATACCATATTGCTACATGGAAAATAAATTAAGTATAATTTGAGAAGAACAAAATTCAACTGTACACATAATTTTAAGGTAGGAATTATATTAGTACATTGTAGTGCCTATTGTGCAAGGAGCTCCTGGAGCCAGAGAGCTCCTGACCCTGTAAGATGTGGTGGTGGAGGCAAACCGCAGCACCCAGGAGACAGCAGGTAAGAAGTCAAATTGCACTAAAAAATTTTTTTTTGGGGGGGGGGGGGGGCTGGGGAGGTGGGATGCCTGGGAACACTTGGTACCATAAACACTACAGCATTCTATAGTGATGCATGGAGTGTTTCCATTACCGGAGACGGCAAGTTCTGACCAAAAAAACAAAACCTAAAATGTGCGCATGTTTGTTCAATCGTAATTCAATGGTTTTTCTTCACACTTTCACTAAAGAGAAAGGACTCCATAGATTCATATATCAGTTCTGATTGTTATAGGCCTCATGTCTAAAGTTAACTTAATTTAGATCCTAACTTTAACCTGTACTAAATGAAATCTTTAAAGGGTTACTCCAACCATCATGACCACTTCTACCTTTTGAAGTAGTTATGGTGGTAGGAGTCTAGATGTGCAGTGCTTCATGTAAATGCCTATTTTAATAGCAGTTGTAATCAGGAAGGAAGGACTATATATATCTATATCGAATATCTAATATCCAATATCTATAATCTATAATCCATCTATCCGGGAGCACAGCTGGACCTGAGGCTACTAAAGCTACAAAAAAACAAAAAAGAGTAACAGATTTATTTGGAGAATCAATATATAAACAGCAAAGTTTCAACCTCCAAGAATAAAGACGTGGCAGTTGCTACATTTTGTACCTTAAGTGCCTGGATCACATTACTTTTTATATTTCAATAGTTGTAGCAGGACTCACTATGAGCGCTGCATACAATGCGTCTGTCATCTAGGGCCTTTTTAGTGGCCACTAACAGGGGAATCCAAAGTATCTATTAATACATGGGTCTCCTGATGGGAGCATGGATTTAGCCCTGCTCACACCAGGCATAAAAAGCCAACCCTGGAGGTTGGCATGGAAAGTACCAACATCCTGAAGGGGTCAAGTCAGACAATCTGGTAGTGTATTATTTTTAACCATGGAAACAATGCTCAAAAATTAGTTTAGTGGGTTGTTTTTTTGAGGGGCAAAAAGTTATTCTTGCTCCCTAGTAAGCAAAAATGTTATAGAAAACTAAGAACAGGACTGTACCGTTTTGTAGTAGTCTACAAAGGTGATATCAGTGCCATCATATTTCTTAAATGTTGATAGTGGAGACATATTCCAGAAGACCTCGTCAATGCGATATGTTCGATTGTTATATCTACAAGATAAAAAAAAAGTATACAAGAGGTGCATTTTGTGTGTTCAAGTCATTAATAACATCTGCAGTACAACCCCTAAAACAACAATTACACACATTTTTACCATGTTCCAAATGTATGAAATGTTTATTAGGGAAAAAAAAGTTAAATAAAGAGTTCACGCTTAGGGATGGATTTTTTTTTAGGTTTTCATATTTTTATTGTCAAAATATCCAAAATTTACAGCAGAATCAGCACAACCTCTGCAGAGTATTGGCCGTCAGACACTCAGCCAGACAAGCAGGTCCTGCTATGCTGGGGATATACAAGGGGTGTTCTACGTTAGTTTATATTGGACTTAAATTTCAATAGGTCAAATTGTGTATGTGATTCATTAGCCTTTAACCTGTTGGAGTTGGGCATGAATGTTCACCATTGGTTAGAAGGCTGAAGAACGGTCTGCAAAAAAGGCTTTTCAAAACAACCAGCCAGAATGGGAGAGATGGAGTGTGCTCGTGCGAAAGGTGTGGGATGATTTCATCTGGATTTGCAAATCGATCACTTGATCAGTTTATTTGCTTTGAAGAAGTGTCAGAGATAGAAGACTTGCCAGGTAGCCAGTCCCATCAAGCAGCACATGGAGAAGATGCTGAAGTACAGGATACGGACATTGGTTGACTCATTTGTATCTCATTTCTTCCTCGATCATCTTCATGTAGGCAAAATCATTCACTATGGATTCTGACAGCAATTAAACTTCTAGCGGCTTCAGCTTCTCAACTTTTGCAATCTCTTCATAATTCTTTGCTTCAACTCCATGCTTCATGACTAGAACCACCATCTGGTCTGGCATACGGCCAGCCCCTGCAGGGAGCTTGCTCTCAAAGCACACTTCAACCATGTCAATCCTCAGCTGTGAAAGCAAACTTCCCTTTTGTGGCATCTTCCCTGGAGTACAGGATATGATTAGCAGAGTCTGATCTTCAGGCGGATCTGGCTCTGGCCGTGCAGCTCGGACACCTCGTACTCCCCGGTAACCAGCACATCCTTGTGGATCTCCTCTCGCAGACACTTGCGGCTGTTGGGCGGGAGGGAGAAGGAGAGCGGCTGAACTGAGCCGCACAGAAGCAGCAGAAACAGCGGCGGCAGCAACCAGGCCATGGAGACAGGAAGCGGAATCACCCTGGATTTGTGTTTATATGCAATCTCTTGATATTTTGTAGATATGTCACTTTTTTTGTTGCTTTTTTTCTATGTGCTACAATACTTAAGTTTGGATATATACACAATAAAGTGGTTTAAATTGCCCAATAAAGGCAATAGTTTATATCAAGGGGGATACCTCTGTTTTTATATGGTACAGATATAAATTATACATTTAAGTAATTTAAATTCGCTCTAGTGTAAATAGAAGCACATGCACTGTGGAAAATATGTATGTTGGTATTGGTGTTCATCTGTAGTGTCTGCGATTGGAATGTAGGGAAGTTTAAGTTTGCGGCAGTTGGTCAGTTAGACGAGTATCTGGACAGAATTGATGACAGCTGTTTCTGGGGGCAGAAGCTGTCCTAGGATTGGATGAAGGTCGCTAGCAGTAGAAGAGCGGGAAACTGGGACGGTATAAAAAGTAGCAGCACAAGTTTAATTCTGTCAGAGTGGACTGAAGCAGGAGCGGCACAGACGGAATCTGCCCTTCCCCCACGTTAATTTTATTTAATTGTATTGTCGTGGTGTTAAGAATTGGGGCAAAAGTTATCCTCCGGGTCAAGTTCTGAAGAAGGTTATGGTGGTAAATAGTTTTAAATATAACGGGGGTCAGGTAATCCAAGACTGACTGGGTATTTGGTGGTTAAATCTTATGTTCCATTTCCTTTTTCCCCTGACTCCCACGAACCATTGAGACTGTATGCAATTGGCTACTGTATAGCTTTCTATTTTGAGAATAAACATTGTTATTGTGTGAAGTGTGTTAACTCGTCCCCAGGGGACTACGTCCAGACATCTTATTACCAGATAAGGTCCAGACGGAGGAGCAGCTGAGCGAATGGAACACCATCCTGCTGTACTGCTCCTTCAAGTTGATGGACTTTTTAGTCAAACTTGAAACTAACAATCTTGAGGTAGTTAACTCGAAACTTAAAGCGGACATCACGTCAATTAAGAAACACAAAACTGACGATCTTTATGTTCAGATGGAAACTAAGTTACAGCAGAACATAACTAATTTCAGACACCACTTAAAGGTTAAAAAACATACCAAATTCCAAAGGGATTACAAAGAATTCAAATATGGAAAGATTTTCCGACAAACCAACAAATATCCACGACGACAAAATAGTGGAAGAGGTTCCTCATCCGGAGAGACTGACTGGTCAGACACCGACCAGCCATCTCAATCCGGAAGGAGATCAATCTCTAAACACAATACTCAATACTCAAAAGATTCCAATCTCCAATCCAGTCATAATAAAAGTATTCTGAAATACCCAGACAAAGCAGTATCTTTCCTTGACATACCAATCCCCACGGACATTACCAACTCTCAGTCCACAACCTCAAACTTATCTAATCCTTTTTTAGAGCAGGACCAACCTCGACAACAGAGGGGCAGATTGAGAGACAGGGACAGATGGGCCTACAAGAATCAGAGCTGATCCCAGAGACTGCAGTCCCAAACAAGATAATTAACCTCTCTGATTTTGAGTTATCAACCCATCACATCTCTTTACTCAATAAAGGCCTCTCTTTTGTCCCCACTACCTCTTGCAATGACTTTAATTGGGCAAAGGATCTAAATCTATTCTGCAGAAAACTGGCCTTGACCCTTATGCATGCTAAAAAGGATCAGGACATGGCCAATGAATTGGGCCTATCAAGACAGGATTATGAACTAACTAAGACCTTAGACAGCCTCCTAAATGAAAACAACCCTTCTAGACCTCTTACCAACTTTAAGCCACAGAGTTCATTTACTCCTAATTTCTCAGACACTCCCCATGTTGACCTCTTTGTACAATTCTCTCTACAGGAATTTGAAAAAATGGAGAAACATGATCCATACACCAGTAATTTGACTCACCACGAACGCAAAGCCCTCAAAGAACTTAGACAACAAACTAATGTCATAATCAAACCTGCTGACAAAGGTGACAATATTGTACTGATGAACCGCTCAGACTACATTGACATGTGCATGTCACACCTCAATGACAAGACGTACTATAGGACTCTCCCCTCCGATCCAACATTGATCTTTTTAGGAGAGCTAACCAAGTTACTTAATGATGCTCTGGACCAAAAGATAATCTGTAAGGACGAATTTAAGTTTCTACTACCGCACAAAAATCCAACCATCTCCACATTTTACTGCCTACCAAAGATCCACAAGGACACTAGACCCCCTCCCGGTAGACCCATTGTGTCCGGCAACAACTGCTTAACTGAATCCTTAAGCAAGTTTATAGATAAAGTCTTGCACCCCTTGGTATGGGCGCTACCGTCCTACCTTCAGGACACTAAGTCTACCCTGTTGACATTACAGAACCACCCTACACACAACTAGCTAGTTTGGACGTAGTAGCACTGTATTCTAACATCCCTCACGAAATAGGGATGAGGGCATGTAGAGGCTTTCTTAACAACACAACGTACAACAACGAACAGATAGATTTTATTATGGCGATCTTAGAGTTTACCCTAACCCATAATTATTTCATGTTTAATGACCACTACTATCTACAAATCTCCGGCACTGCCATGGGGACGGCCTGTGCACCAACTTATGCCAACCTGTTCCTGGGGTGGTGGGAGCAACATGTCGTCACTACACCACAGTTTAGCCGCTTTCATGACCACATCTTGTGCTGGCATAGATATATTGACGACGTGCTGCTCCTCTGGACAGGATCCGTCCCCATGTTCGAAGAATTCGTCAGACTTCTTAACGAGAATGACATCAATCTGAAACTTACCCATGTGATAAACCAACGCGAATTGGTCTTCCTGGATCTCAAAATCCTGTTGGAATTAGATGGCACCATACAAACAGAACTTTTTAGAAAAGCAACATCGACTAATAGTCTGTTGCATTGGGAGAGCCATCATCCATTTAGATTAAAAGCCTCTATCCCGTACAGCCAATATCTGAGAGCCAGACGCAACTGCTCAATAGACCAGACATTCTACAACGAGTGTAAAGCCCTGAAATCACGGTTCAGGGAATTAGGGTACCCGAAACGTGTCTTAAAGCAGGCCTTTCATCGGGTATGCAGTATTGATAGACATACTAGCCTACATTCCTGTAAACCAAAATCTGAGTCTAAGACCCCCCGCTGTATTGCTACTTTCGACCAGGGTTGGAAATCCATGTCCAATGTCCTTACAAAAAATTGGCCTATCCTTCTATCCAACCCAGAACTTCATCATGTTCTTCCGGAGTACCCACCTTTGACAGCTAGTAGACCGAGCAACATTTATGATCAACTTGTACATAGCCATTTGACACCTCCACAACCATCAACCACGTGGCTATCAAATATTAAGGGCACATACAAATGTGGACACTGCAAGGCCTGCCAATACATTCTACCGTCAAAATGTACCATCTCTACCCAAACTCAAAACAGAATTGAGACTAACGCCATAGTCAACTGCAGCTCTGTTCGACTTATTTATGTGATTACCTGTAGCTGCAGTAAGCAGTATATTGGGAAAACATTTCAACAGTTTAGGCGCAGGATTCTGCAACATGTTGCCTCAGTTAAGAACACCATTACTCCGACCCCTGTGGCACGACACATACATTTTCATGGTGGCAATCCGGACAATCTACGATTTCAGGCAATAGAAAAATTACTACCAAATCCCAGAAAGGGTGACTTTAACAAGGCCCTTCTTAGGAAATAATCCCAATGGATCTTTTCCTTTAAGACCTTAGCCCCATTGGGTTTGAATGAAGAGTTTAACTACACGCCCTTCATTCACCAATAACTTCATTTTTAACTCACACGGGTCGACATTGGTTTTGGATTCAACATATAAGACTCCCTAACATGGTAGTCTTTTTAACACTACCAGCCGTTTTGGTGCCATTACACCACTGGCCTCTCATTACTTCCACCGTAGTAGATGAACCAGCCAGTTCGATCTCCAACTCATGTTGTACATTTAGTACTCGTACACTCTATGATCTAACTATCTTAGCAATAATGTTCAATCTATGTATTGCTAACACCTAGCAGCCCATCTCACAATAGGGCATCCCTTATTATTATTATTTTATACTGTAAGCTTAGTATTACCATCACAAGAGACAACATATCCTCTATTTACCCGTTGTCCCATACAACCCTTCATTTTGGATACAACTACCACTTTGGTCTATTACTTTAACTATCATTATTCTTTATCTCTCCCATTGATTTGGACCATAGGATATGTTTGTATTTTTCATCCCTATTCTACCCAATTCTCTATGAGGTAGTCTATCACTAGTACACGGGTTCCCCTTCACGGAGGTTTCTTAACCTATTTGGACTAACCGAGCCACCGTACCTGCCCTCTTTGGGCATCCCTCCCTGCAACCAATGAGATCGCATGGCGGGGTTTTTAACCTGGAGAATCTGACGAATCAGTTCCCCCTGATGAGCCTTGGAGTCAGGCGAAACGCGCGTCGGGGCGCGATGCTCCTCTATCTCTGGACGTTCAACTAGCTTATGCTGGATGTGATTTTCCTCTTTATACTCTTCACGGCATTTAGACGTCCACAATTACTATAGTTGACCAGGACATGTTCTAGACATAATATATTTTTTCCGCAATTTGCACGGGACTATTCCGTCCAGTGGCACCAACCACTATACTTTACTTTTACCTTGTACTGATCAGGGTTAGTTCACACAGGGCTCACTTACTTGGCAATTACATAATCCTCTTCTTTATACTCCTCCGTTCTTTCCTGTACCAGGTGCCCTTGAAGGCACCTTTCCAACCTTTTGGTCTCATACAGATTGTTTATTTTACAACATCCTGTACTCTAAAGGGGTTTACATACTCTCAGTGACTTACTGACACTTTGTCTCACTTTATGCACTTCCAGTGCACATAGACAAGTTTGTAACGGATTAGGGATATCACTCGCTCAGCCGCGATAGATTTGGATACTTGTTTCCTTTACTGGACTCTTACTATCATTCTGTATCACGGCGTACTATGAGCTGTAGTGAATTTAACTTACTGGTCCAGCTCATTAAGGGTAATCACGGTATTACCGGCGACATAGTCTTGTTACCGATTGACACCCTTTGCTGTGATCAGTATCACTCCCTACCACTTTACTAGTGCACATTACAGCGACACTGTACCTAACTACTGCTTTATTTAGACACTGAACCAACCTGTATTGAGACATCATATGAGGCCATCATTACCCTTTAAGCCTATTGTCTTGTTGGAGGTCGTACTATATGAGGTGGGGGTTTCTTCCCTACAGTCAGACAATATGAGTTGTCAAGTATAGGCACTTAGTGACTCAGCAATCTTTGCTTGTCGCGGCAGTTATACTGAGCGTTACGGCGCTACTGCATGCCTACTACTTTGAGCGTCTAGGCGCTACCTTACCTACCCTGTTTATACTTTTCTTCTGTGTATATATTTCTGTACATAGTTTTCTCCTTATTATTTCTTGATTATTTGTTGCTTTTGTTCAACATATTTTTGGTTTTTGACCTACCTTACTGACACTCTCTCGGTCAGGTAGTCATTGCTGAGAGTTTTTTTGTCGATGTCCCCCTATTTATAATAAAGGACTTTTAGTGTTCTATACTAGGAACAGACTCTTTTCTTTTCCCCCCTTGTTCCCTCCTCTATTTGCTAATTTACTACCTAGGGTTATCCCCTTCTCTGTTCCTATACATTGTTATACTCCATGTTGGCCACTTTCTGCATTGGTGTTTGATACTGTGTATACATAGGACTCTGACTAGCGGTGAGATTATATTTGTATGTATCTAAGGATCTATATTTTATAACTCTGGTAGGCTACGTAGTTCTCCCGTTTTATCACCTTTTCCATTTTTCGCATCTTTCACTTTAAGTGTGTTAATAAAGACAAATATCCAAGCTTTTTTTTTTACCAATTTAGTTGGTCTTTAAATTTCCTGTGTGGGTAATCTTTTGAGAGCTGGTACCCCCGGGTCTTTTTTACCTGGGACCACTTCTTAAATTGTTCGCTCTTATTTCAATTATGGTTGTAAGCCTCTTAAAAGGGACACTATAGTCACCAGAACAGCCACACAGCGTATTGTATTTATTATTGAATTCCCTTCAGGCTTTTTGTAGTAAACACTATATTTTCAGAGAAAATGCAGTGTTTACATTACAGCTAGGGATACCTCCACTGTCACTTCTCATGTGGCTGCTAGAGGTGCTTCCTGGGGCAGTGCTGCCCAGTGTGACAGTGTCTCCACCCTTGATTTAATTCATCCCTATGAGGAAATGCTGATTGGCCAGGGCTGTATTTGGCTTGTGCAGGCTCTGCCCCTGATCTGCCTTCTTGACAATCTCAGCCAAATCAACACTTTCCTATGGGAAAGCATTGTGATTAGACGAGATCAGCACTTCTGATGTCAGTCAAGCAGGGTCCGGCTCTCAGGTAGAGTTTGTTCCCCTTAGTCTCAGGCACCTTCCCTCCAAAAAGCACTCTACTGGCGGGTCGCAAAGTGGTTCAAAACCCCAAACCAGGTAGTCCAGTAAAAACAAGGTCAACTCATGCCAAAAACAGTTCCATAACATTGGCGGCTAAGTACCGCTGAGGTGACTGGGAACCACGAAGTCCTCATGCCGAAATTGGTTCCTTAGCGGTCGCGGCTAAGTACCACATTTGGTTCATGCGAACGGCCGCCAGGGAGTGAGCGTCTGGTTCCATTTGAATGAAGAGAAAGTGCCAAACCAGGGGCACTGAGGGAAAGCGGCTAATGGCAGCTGGGCAGTGTAACTCCAGAACGGAGTCTCCGACCTTGACCATAGTCGGTGGGTGGAGGCCCGTTTCCACACTCCTACAGGAGTTCATGGCAAACCTTCGTGGGTAGGAGCGTTTGTCACACCATACCTACACTTTTAAATGTCTAAACCAGGAAAATATTTGATACTAAATAAGTCTATCCATGTTTGCTTATTGTTGTATATGCTTTCTAACACACTGTTCACATTTTTGACATTGTGAGTTGAAAAAAAGAAAAAAAAAACACTGTGTAATGTTTTCTAATGCCCAACAATGAGTAGAAACACTGCAAACAAGACTTTGAATCTTACTGAATATATTTATAATCTTCTTTGCCAGAATAAAGGAGAGTAAGAAATTATTTTTTCTTGGCGTTTGGTCTCTAGTATTAGGCTGGTTTGCGCTACTCTTAGGAGGGACATATCTGGATTGCATATGTATGAATCAGAAAGAGGAGGTAATAGCCTCTCTTTACATAATAAATGTGCTACTTCTATGATGTTAACCTGAAAGTATTACTTTGCTGAATTTCAATGCTTTGTATATAAATACAGAATGCAAACTGCTTCTTGGGACACACTGCTTCTTGGGACAGTAGCAATAAGAGTTAAAGGGTACCTGTCATAACAAATACAACTTAATATTGAATGATAGAAAATATGATTTTATCTATACATTGTGCTAGCAAATGTCTAGAATTCTGTAAAAATCCGGTTAAATTAACAGTGTAGGAATACAGCTTTTTATTTCTAATACTACACCCTGTTCCAAATTATTATGCAAATTCTATTTAAGTGTCACAAAGATGAAATATTTTGTTTTTCAGTTTAACTCATGGATGGCATTGTGTCTCAGGGCTCTTTTGATAATTGAAAAGATTCTCGGACACATGTGATAATTAGATTGCCAGGTGAGCCCACGGACATCAGGGTGTAGCGTTCTCCAGAGTCTTGCAACTGTGCATAAACCTTCTATTCAGCCACCATTAACCAATGCTCACAAGCAGAAACTGCTACGTTGGGCAGAAAAATACATGAACAGTCCTGTTCACCGACGTGTGCTGTGCAACCCTGGATGGTCCAGATATATGGAGTAGTGGATGGTTGGTGGACGGCCACCCTGTTCCAACAAAGCTGCGACGTCAGCAAGGCGGTGGTGGAGTCATGTTTTGGGCTGGAATCATGGAAGGAGAGCTGGACTGCCCCTTTAGGGCCCCCGAAGGTGTAAAGATGACCTCTGCAAAGTATGTGGAGTTTCTGACTGACCACTTTCTTCACTGGTACAGAAGGAAGAACTATGCTTTCCATATAAAATCATCTTCATGCATGACAATGCACAATCTTATGCTGCAAAGAATACCTCTGCATCAATGGCTGCTATGGGGATAAAAGGAGAGAAAGTCATGATGTGGCCTCCATCCTCCCCTGACCTCAATCCTATTGAGAACCTTTGAAGCATCCTCAAGCAAAATATCTATGAAGTTGGGAGGCAGTTTACATCCAAACAGCAACTCTGGGAGTCTATTCTGACATCTTGCAAACAGATTCAAGCAGAAACTGTCCAAAAACTCACAAGTTCAATGGATGCAAGACTTGTGAAGCTGCGATCAAACAAGGGGTCCTATGTTAAAATGTAACGTGACCTGTTAAAATTTTTAAAAAGTTAAAATGTTGTTATAAGTTTCATTGAAATAGCTTTTGATTTCAATAAATATGCTGCAAACACAACAAATGACAATTTTCAGTTCTTTACAACCTATAAAGTGTTTTGAAACTTCCAGTGCGTAAATAATTTGGAACAGTGTGTCACATATTCATCCGCTGATAAAAATGTGGTTAATGGCCTTTACTGTCCACACAGGAAAAGTTGTGCCGAGCAGCAACCAAATCCACAGAAGGGTTAATGCTAAGCAGCAATTATGCAAATGGAACCTGATAACTGCCTTTGGGGTCAAAGGTCGGTTACAGCCTATCAGATCCACAGGCGGGGTATTTAGGCCCCGTTCTCATCCTGCTCAGTACCCGGTCGTGTTTTTCTTTGTGGTTGTCCGAGAGCGCGTTATTGATTCTGGTATTTCTGTTTATTTGACTTTGGCATTGTTTTTGACTTCCCTGTTTTCTGGCATCCCTGACTCCTGGCTTTTCCTTATCGTTGTGTGTCTGTTTCCCTTGACCTCGGCTATTCCTGACTATTCTTTGGTACGTTAGTCCGGCCATTCTAAGGTCCGGTATACGTTACCTATCAGTCCTCTGTATACGTTACCTATCAGTCCTCTGTGTTACACAATTCTACGTGCTGGATCATTCTGTAATACTGACAGTGCATTGTAAGTTTATGTTTTTTAAAAATACTGTTATTAGGAGGTTTGTTCAATAAAATTTGAATTGTACTCTTAATAGTTGCTAACATGAGAATTATGCTGACTGTTATTTACATCAATTATTTAGGTAAATGAGAAAAATATCATTTGCATAATAATTTGGAACAGGGTGTACAGTGTTTCTCTGCCCTTCCCTTCGACACACACTTAACACTTACCTCTCTCAAGGGCGAAGGGGGAACCTAATTGTAACAAACCCCTTGTACTTCGTATAGTATGTTCGTTCGCATACTCCCGAACTGCTAGAGGCTTGAGTGATTATAGCCTGTTCGCATAGTATGCTAGTTAGTACTCTCCTGAAATCCTAACAGGTTCGCGTACCCAAATATCAGTCGAGACTTGATAAAGGGTACAACTGGAATGCTTTATTACGGCCAGATGGCCCACTTCTATACTCCGACCCCCAGCATGGGGTCTCCAGCAATAACAAAGTAAAACACGCCCAGTCGTCTGTTAGAGCTAATGGAGTGTTCTTAGCTTAAACTATCTCCCAGGCACTAGAGGTACAAAATCTAAAACATAAAACACCCTAAAATATACATAACATTAATAGGGATCCCTATAACTCCTATATCCGCAGATAGCCTGGATCTGAGTGCCCAACGTGTCCAAATAGTGCTCAGATCCCACGAATACAGCAGAATCGCCACCGGGGTAAAGTTTTGACCGACTGCACGCATGGAGTCTGCCCAAAATAGTTCCACGAGAAAAGTAGTAGCAGTTGGTCACTTGCGGGAGTCCCAAATCGAACAAAATACCAAACTGTTCCCCTGGCTCATAGGTAGTGATTGTTCAAGTTCGTGCGTACCTTTTCAATAAATAGCACTCTCCTCTCTCCTGGCTTGTCAAGAATAGAAGCAGGTGTACATATAAAATCACCGGTGGTCGCGAAGTCGAGTGTCCAACTTATGGTTCCAGACACTTGACAACCAAGTCCTGCTGCTTGCTCTCGGGAGACAAGATGGCCGCCATTTTCCAGCGCACGTCTTGTTCGGTTACACGAACGGCGGCCGCCCAGGCAGAGCACTTAATCTAATGGTTACTTTGAAGTTTAATGAGCCAGGGGTATGGTCCGCACCCAGACTACTTCTACTGTGAGATTAAGTGGTCTAAGTACCTATAGAGTTCTTAAAGAGGGAGAATAAAAATAAATATGCCTGCAAAGGGAAGAAGTGGTAAGGCTCTGTGTGACAGCAGCACAGGGAGAGGAGATTAAGTCAGAAATATTTATTGCAGCATCTTGACAGGCAATCTGAGGAAGGAGAGAACTAATCAGTAGTGGACAGATATGGAGATACAGCACTTATAACATCCAACTTAGATGCAAGCTCCCTCCAAATCCTTCAGAGTATGCAACAATAGTAATAATGGATTAGCAATACAAGGTGATATGCAAATTGAGATAATTATTCCACCATATAAGTGTACTCAGCGGAGTCCAACTATATGGTGGCATAAAGATCTCCACTTGATTACCTAGTGATGTGGCTCTGTTATGATGGGATGTGATGTGGCTCTGTTATTCGTATTGTTGAGAATAGAGAGAGACACAACAGAAGTTTCATGTACACAAAGCCAACAAAGTGTTGGTGACTGTAAACCTGTTATGAGAAGCAAGTCTGTGCACTGAAATGCAGGAGAGGTGTGTCTTAAAATTTGTTCCGATCTTTGGTGCAGGAGAGGTGTGTCTTAAAATTTGTTCCGATCTTTGGGGTTTAACTTATGTACTAGTCTGTCTCCTGGAAGGCTGTGCTTTCTTCAAAAAGTAATATAATACATGACTATACATGACTGCCATGCATTAAACCTTTCTTATCACACCTCTTGGGGACCTAAAGCTAGATTTTTTTTTTTTTTTTTTAAATATATTTTTATATTTTGTCCGTCTTACTGCAGTACACAACTGGTGTCCATGTCATTCAAGTATTTTATGGAGAAGAACCAATCATACCATTACACTCTTTAGCATACCCCGACACCCACTCACATGGTTTTCAGCATCCCTTATAATATAAGGGACTATGAAATGTGTATTCTACCAAGAAGGGGCAAAAAAATTTTTTCAAATAAAAACAAATATAGAGGACCCTTCCTAAGTTAAAATATAGATTGTACAGAATTGCATTTTCCAAAAAACGAAATGAAGAACCTTACTTGGTAAGGACTATTTGGCCAACTACTTCTTTAGCAGAGACATCTTGAAAACGTGTTCCATACTGGTCGAAATTACGTGACATAATATCATGTACAGTTTCATCCCTTAGTACTTTATGGCTCACATCAATACACAGCATAATGCTGGTTTCGTATTGTAAAATAGATGTGGAGAAGCCTGGCCAGATATTTAAGCTGAAAGAGATTAAAAGGACAGAATGTGTTAGTGATTTTTTTTTTACATTTATTCTCGTAAATACATTCCTATAGAGTAAATACAAGTTTAGCAATAAAAATAAATAAAAGGAGCACTCCAAGCACCATCACTACAGTGCACCCTCTAACAAAAGGAGAGAAACGGGTTGGCAAAGTTTTGCCTTCCTACCTGGGGTTTGCTGGGGGTTTTAATCAACTCCTGCTATGGTCTTCCATTGGCTCTCTAGAGTTTAACCCTGTGCCAATTCATTGGATGAGAGGAATAGTTGACTGCGTTCAGCCAGTATCCAAGCCTTGCACTGCCAGGCTTAGCAGAGAACTTCCAATTGCCAGTGTGTGGTGTCTGGCAGATACCAGGAAAGTAGTCAAACCACTTGTAAACTGACTACTTATACCAAGGCACTCCGGAACTATATTCACTACATCAAGTTATGGATCTTGGAGTGTTTCTTTAAGAAGAGTCTGAAGTAAGAGCTACAAAACAAACTATAAATACATTTGTGTTGGGCCCTAGAAACAAACCAAAATCACAAACCCCATTCTAGATGAATGTCAAACTGTGTAAACTGCAACAGTCAGTTATGAACTAGACTGGGGAAACTATGGGTGAATATTATTGGAAAGCTGTAGTGGGTTCTTTTAGGACTAAACATTTAATGATAAAATTAACTCTGTGACCCAGTTGTTACTCAAACTGTTAATTCTGCAAAACACCATCATACTCTTCCTCGAGTCAGGAGCCTCCATGGAGATGCTCACTCCAACTCATTTACTAAGGATAGTACCAGGGCACACCTGGCACCATAACTCATTTAAAGGCAGTTCTAATGTCACTTGAAGTTGGTCATTATGGTGGCAGGAGTGCCTTGGTGCTATCCCTCACTTAGACGTCAAGTTATTATTATTGGTATTTATATGGCGCCAACTAATTCCGCAGTGCTTTAAAGTATTCTGAATAGAGGGGAAATTTACAATAAATTAGACAGAGTGAAGAGTTTGGAGAAGGAGGACATGATCAACAGTGTCAAAGGCAGCAGACAGGTCAAGAAGAATTCGTATATAGTAGTGGCCTTTGGATTTAGCTGTGATTAGGTCATATGTAACTTTAATAAGAGCAGTCTCAGTAGAGTGGAGGGGGCAAAAGCCAGATTAATGGGGGAGTTGGAATTTAGGAAGTGAGTCATTCGAGTAAAGACAAGTCTTTCTAGAAGTTTTGAGGAAAAAGGAAGCAGGGATATAGGACGATAGTTGGAAGGGGAAGACTGGTCTAGGATTGGTACGACAGTAGTATGCTTAAGGGGAGCAGGGACAACACCAGATGAAAGAACAGTTTAGGGTGTGTGTTAAGGATGGTACGAGACCAGGGGAGATAGATCTGATAAGGTGGGAGGGTACTGGATTAAGCAGACAGATGGTGGGACGAGAGGAGAGGAGACCTGTAGGGCCTGTAGGGTAGGGAAGGTACGGTCCATGTGTGGTTGCGAGAGGGAGGAGCAAAGAGAAGATAATTCTTTCCTTAACAGTTCAATCTGGTCAGTAAAGTAGCATGCAAGGCTATCTGCTAAAAGGTCAGTTTGAGGGGTGGCTTGAGGTGGGCAAAAGAGAGAGTTGAAGGTATTAAAGAGACATCTGGGATTGCGTGAGCATTAACGAACAAGTAAATAAAAGTAGTATTGTTTAGCAAGGGTGAGGGCTGTGCTATATGAACACAAAATGAATTTATAATGGAGGTAGTCTGACAAGGTGCAGGACTTCCTCCAGCAGCGTTCAGCTGAACGGGAGCATCTCTGCAGGTAGCGAGTGGATTTAGTGTGTCAAGGTTGGAAACGAGTCTTTGAGGTGCATCTTGGGAGCGAGGCTGCAGCGTCCAGGGCAGAGGGGAGGGTAGCATTATATGAGGAGATAGCCAGACAGGGTCAGGAGAAGGTGGGGGGTGGATGAAAGTTTGGAATGGAGATCAACTGAGAGTTGCTGGAGGTCAAGAGAATTCAGGTCCCTTCTGAGTTGAGGGGGGTTAGGGTGAGGCTGTTGGGTGAGTGGGCTTTCAAGAACAAATGATAAGAGGTTGTGATCTGAGAAAGGAAATGGAGTGTTGTGGAGCTTGGAGATAGTGCATGCATTAGAAAAGATAAGATCGGGGGTATTGCCAGCAACATGTGTGGGAGTATTAACCCACTGTGATAGGCCAAGGGAGGAGGTAACAGAAAGGAATTTGGAAGCTACTGAGGTCAGGGGTGGGCTAATGGTAATGTTGAAATCACCATAGTTTGCCAACTTGAAAGTTGAAGTTGATTGTTATGGTGCCTGCTGCCAAGTGGCAGTCAAACTGCATTTAACACCGTGCTTTCACAAAGTGTTTGCTTTTTAGAATGATTATTCTTGAAACATGTGTGAGTTGAGGTGGGCTCATCAACACATTTGAGACATCGGTTATACTAAATTGTGTTTGATTTAAAAAGAGTTTATTGAAGTTTTGACCTGATCCACCATTGCAATTTCAATATGGTGCTTTCTAAAATGTTCAACTTGCTCTTCTGATTTCCTAAAGTTCTTGGGAATTTCATTTCGTAGTGGATGCATCCTCTCTTTTGCCCAATGTATTGCAGTTATAGAGTACCTTTATAACCCCAGGATATGCACAGCGTGCGTTATAGAACATAAGTGCTTTCACGGAAATTCTACCATAGCTTTGTCAAACTAATCCTTTTCCTTTTTGGAAGAACATGAAGAGTAACTTTAGAGTCTGTCAAGCAGAAACATAATGACTCTTGTAGGTATTGGACCAGTTGATTAACCAACACTGCTGTTGCAGAAACAGAAACAGAATTTGATGGCAGATAACCGTTTGGCCCATCTAGTCCACTTTTCTAAATGTTTTCATTAGTCCTGGCCTTATATTATAGCTAGGACAGCCTTATGCCTATCCCACGCATGCTTAAACTCCTTTACTGTGTTAACCTCAAGCACCTTAGCTGTAAGGTTATTCCATGCATCCACTACCCGCTCTGTAAAGAAAGGTGATCATGAATTCCCTATTTCTTTCTGAATGCTCTGCAAAGATTATCCTTTAACCAGTTGCCTAGATGTGACTCTACAGATAAAGGTTTTGTTTTTTTCCATTAGAGTGGCAGTCACCATTTGCAGACTTTGCTGAATTCGCAAAGTCCAGATGGTGACATTCCTACGGAGGGCCTGGTGGCCAAGGGTGGGCAGGGCGAGCCAGTCCTTCGCAGGCGCCACCACAATGGTCACAGCTAAATCCCAGCAGCTGTCACCGATGACGGCTGCAGGGATTAACTTGGGCTCCGCCTTGTGTCAAAGAAAGTCAGGCGGAGGAGAAACACAGACAGTAATCTCTGTTTATGAGCAAAGGAACTATGGAGGATGTTTTTTCTGAAAACCAAATATGAACTTTGATGTTGTTTAGAAACAATTTGATGTTGAAATTTGTAACCTTCCTCCAACTTGTCTTCTGGAGTCATAATTTGTCTCTGCTCTTGCATGGCTTAATGTGTTTTTTCTCCCCTTTGGTTTTATTATTTAAATATTGACCGTAAAAAAAAAAAAAAATTATGAGGCACTCCATTTGAATTTTTACTTCCGAAATTGGAATTTTAAGTTAAATCACAGCCAGTGTGCGCTTCCCACTGTACTAGCCAGGCGTAATATTTATTCGCCAATACTCAACCTCCTACAGTTGAAAAGGCAGCAGAGAATCCTTGTTGCGATTTGAAATTCAGCCTCTGACAATGCATCTGGGTGCACTCCAGGAATTGCAGGATTCTTTTCATTACTGCCAGTGTAAAATATGTCTGTGGCCTCTATAACTATGATGACAAGGTGGCATGTCCGAATAAAAACAAATATTTTCAAGTGTAAGGAACAGATGGAATGTTCTTGTAGTGCATGAGTTAAAAGAATGTAATAGTGAATTGGTTTAACACAATAACTTCATTGGGATTTACTTTTAAGTGTCCTCGCACATTAACAAGTATAGGGTGAAAAGCCAAACGCATTTATGATCTATCTCCCTAAAAATTATTAGGCCTATCTATGAACCAGTGAAGCACTCCATGCACTGCTCCCGTTTTGGATGAAGCTCAAAATCCTCGAGTTAAAAAATGTTGGTGGCCTCTTAAATAAACCCTGCTTTCGTGTCACAAATCCACCTACTAAACATCCGATACACTTACAAAAAAAAAAAAAAGGCGAGATGGAGAGAATTTATAGGTTGGAGCCATTTATTTTACAAGTCTCCCAACCACCACCATCCCCTAAAAAGAACTGTAATCACACTTTACCCCTTCGATCAGTGCCTCCCAGCCCAGCACCTGTTCCAGTAGCACAGGAGTCAGACTGGCAGGAGACGTCTAGAGGAATGACAAGTACCACTGGCAACCTTCAAACCCTCTGGAACGCCTAATCGATTGGAGTGTCCAGTTTAACTTTGTCAAGGGCGCTCTCGGTCCCTGAGTCAAACAGGGTGCTATTTGGAGGGTTGTTCGAGGAAGTGGCGAGGCATTAAACGATACCAAGGACGAGAGAGCTCCATGTTCCGACAGAAAGTGCCATCATTTTAAGTGACCATAATTTCCCACCCAGTGCTGTGGAACTCTGTACTATATCGGAGGATGGCAGTGGCCTGGTGAAAAGTTCACTTCCAGCTAACTTGGGCTAGATCCCGCCTATCAGGGTGCTTTTTGGACAGAATGGGCGGTCAAGAGAGTCCTTTCCAGGGGTGCTACAGGGCGAGTCCATGATGCACTCCGCACAATAGAAATTCCACTTGGCAAGGGATAGAGGCCCAGAGGAAATTTGAGCCACATACAAACCGTAAATCTGGCAAGGAGGATCAAGTTGCTGCTTGCAATTCTGCTACATTGGGGAGACAGACCATGTTCAAGACTAACTATTTTGTAACTCAGAAAGAAGTAACCAACCTGTGAGTTTTTATGTTAATTGCATCATTAGGATTGTAGTAATTCCGCCCAATTTGTTTCATGTTCATCATTTTCAAAAGCCTGGGTAAAAACAAAAGCAATAATTAAAAAGGACTAACAACCATATATATTTTGAAGTGGAACGGTTTGGGGGCTTTGCATACATCGCTGATGGTGGTCATAATCGCCTAATAACTAGTAATATGGTAAAATTGATCTGGAGGCGGTTTGTTTTATCACAATTATTGCACCTCGGGGTAATCCCTTTTATCTGTGGGGGGATGAGAATGGTGATATAGCACAGACCACTTTTCAGTACTGCCTACTCTTAGATTGGTTCTTGGTTTAACTGTCCTCTACAAGAAGCAGTCTGGAGAA
The DNA here is from genome assembly GCF_036172605.1 of Pelobates fuscus. NCBI lineage: Eukaryota > Metazoa > Chordata > Amphibia > Anura > Pelobatidae > Pelobates > Pelobates fuscus. The sequence continues at coordinate 473,677,846 of NC_086317.1, forward strand.
CTTGACCATTAGTATTTCATGTGTACAACTGCAACCTATCCAACAGTAGGAAATCCAGTATACTACTATATAATTCAAGGAGCAAGCAGTCAAACGGCATCCACTAGATCCAAAAAGAATGTTCAAGAGCCTTAGACCTATGAATCCCAACATTATATGGGCTGGTCACACAATTTTGACCTTTGAGTCAAAGCAGCACTGTCATGCCGAACTTACCTTTCTTTAATCGATTCCTCTTCTCTCCCTCTTCCACGATCCGTTCTTCATTTCTTCCTGTCTGCTCTAGTTTTCTTTAAAACATAAGACAAAGTACGGACTACTTTGTCTTATGGAGGTTTCCTACGCCTTACCAGCTATGACCAGCAAAGGAGCAAAGTGTGCTTTATTTCTGGTGGTCAGAGCAATTTTCCCACAATTCTCACCTTTGATCCATGATCTCATGATGCTTCCTGTCAGTATTCCCAAACGTCCTGTCACTTAGACAGAACGCCGGCAAATCTATAAAATCTCGTCCTCACAGAATGAGAACAGTTTCTCCATTCGTCTAAGGACGCAATTCGGGACTTTGTTTGAATCTGAATTTCATTAGAATAAAAAACTCTGATCCAATTCGTGCCACGGCTGCATCTTGCAGCCGCTTAGTAGATAACTCCCTAATTCCAATGGTATTAGGGAGTTATCAACCAAAAGGCTGAAAGACTCTTTCAGTCAAATTTACCAATACTAAGTAAAGATTACTTAGTATTAGTAAATTCTACCCCTACTCGCTATACGACAAGTAGTGGCATTTCTAGTAAACAGTGAGCAGCCCATGGCTGCTCACTGTTATATTAAAAAAAAAAACCACACACACACACCCTAGTGTCCCGCCTCCCAAGCCCCTATCCATGCCACACAAGTGGGGGCTCTTAAACTGAACGGAGGGACCTATTGCCCCCCCACCCCCATGACCAGCGGGTGGGGGGCCTAAATGAAAATGGGGGGACACCTATTGAAAATGTTAAACCTCCCTCACCAGAAGACCAGGGGTCCCCAAGCCCCTAGTCACCTCTCCACCCAAAAAGAATGAATAAATCCCTACCTACCCCCCCCCCCCCCCCCCATCCTAAAAATAGTGAGGGGTGGGACAATAAAACTAAATCCCTGTAAATAAAAAATAACTTCCCATTTGAGGTCTTTTCTAAAATCTTTTTTCAGCCCCAAATAAGGTCAAATAAAAGCCTCTACATTTACCTGTCACAGCACTCTGATTGGATTTCAAGACAACCAGAGTGCTCTGTGTCATTTTACACAGCGTGGGAAAGTTCTTTGGAATTTTTCCATGCTGTGTAATTTAACTCATAACTCTGATTGGTTGAGTCAAATTACACAGCATGGGAAAATTCCAAAGAAACTTTCCACGCTGTGTAAAATGACACAGAGCACGCTGGTTGGATTTCAAGCCAGAGTGCTGTGACAGGTAAATTTAGAAACTTACCTGTCAGTCTCATTTACCAGTCAGAGCACTCCGATTGGTTGGCTTAAACGAACCAATCAGAGCGCTCTGAGCCCAATTGCAGGGCGTGGAAAGGCTTTATAAACCTTCACCCGCCCTGCGGAGCTCAGTCTGCCCTCCATGGGTGAAAGTGGGTTATTTTTTAGTGTGGGTTTTTTTTTGTCCCCCCCATTTTTATCTAGGGCCCCATTCCGCTGCTCAGGGGTGGGGGGCAGGGGAGAGGACAATAGGTGTCGTCGTCCCCATTTATATTTAGTGCCCCCACCAGCAACTCAGGGGTGGGGTGAGGACAATAGGTCCCCCCCCCATTATTAATTTAGGGCCCCCACCCACCGCTCAGGGGTTCAGTTTAATACCCCAACACTAGCACCCGTTTTTTTCTTTAACAGTGAGCAGCCACAGGCACAAATAGGATCGGAGTTTCATTAATTTGAATAATATTCCGATCCGAACAAAGTCCCAAATTGCGCCCTATGACGAATGGAGAAACTGTTCTCATTCTGTTAGGACGAAATTTGGTCGTTTCACCGGCGTTCTGTCTAAGTGACAGGACATTCGGGAATACTGACAGGAAGCATTGCGAGATCACGGATCAAAGGTGAGAATTGTGGGAAAATTGCTTTGATCAACGGAAATGAAGCACACTTTGCTCCTCCGCTGTCAGGTGTAGGAAACCTCCATAAGACAAAGTAGTCCGTACTTTGTTTTATGTTTTAAAGAAAACTAGAGCAGACAGGAAGAAATGAAGAACAGATTCTGATAGAGTGAGAGAAGATGAATCGATTAAAGAAAGGCAAGTTCGGCATGACAGTGCCGCTTTAAGGTAGACGTAGTCATTGAGTAGTAATTCAACTTTTAAGCTCTGCAGAGAGAATACTTTGCCAACCTTTTAAAGATAATGTTGTAGAACTGAAAGCATGTTGGTGAAGTAGGTGGCAATTCATTTGTTAAAGTAATCGTAATCTTCACATTCTCCTTGTTCTTGGTTTGGCTAAATACTTCTGTAGCCTGGAGTTAAACAAACATGTTAGAAGTGTAAAGTTAAAGATTTATGTATTTTATATAAGGTTACATCGTAAAGTCAAAGAAATTCTTTACCTTATTAAGTCTTCTAGGCAAAAATAATATTGTTCCATCAAAAGCTCGTGCTTTGCCAATTAGTTCCTCATGCTGGTACAGCAAGGCTGTTCTCAGGCGCCTAGATTCCATTGGTGGATTAAAGTCAATGTGGTACTGGAACAAGACCCACTGAGGACGTGACAGTAGTCTGATATGATTGGTACTTAACGGAATTGGCTTCCCATTAAATCCTACACACAAAAAAAAAAAAAAAAATTTTTTTTAATGATTTTACATATACACAACACAAATTAAGTATAGGTTTGTGGGCTTTTCCACCATTTTAGAAGATTTTCAATAAATCGCATCCATTATGCCCGGATTTGACTTGGACACACTTTAAAAAGTCAAAATGTACAAAATAAATTAAATTTAAATTGCATCACCACACCCACACTATTATTCTCACATTATTGACTTAAGTTTTTGGCATGCTACTTACGGTTTTCCAGCTTTCCTTCACAGTGGCAAAGTGAAACATTTGCTATTTTGCTTAGGAAAGCAAGAGACAAGCATCTCACGCTTAGCCAGACATTCTATGAATCAAGTGAGGGTACTCTATTCAAATGTCAGTTTACTGGAAACAAAAGCAGGCATTTTGGTATAACAGGGCGTTGCACCCTCCTTTGGTAAGGAAAACAGTCCTCGATTATCTCCATTCACCTAGTCCTTGGTTCCAGTCAAAGTATACATCTTAACGTCGCCCCAAGTGAGAAGTCAGGAACAATGCAAGGTCTTATACGGGATCCAGCATGCACCACTCCCTTTCTCCATTAATTCAGTCAGAATGCTGGAAGCTCCTACTTTATATCTTCAGTTAGCTCTCCTCAGCCAAGTTCTGCGGTGCAGGTCTAGTTCATCAGCTGATTTTTCTTAGCCAGTTAGAACAGTCCTGTACTGCGGTGATTAGCTCAGACCGAGATCTTCCAGCTCTCTGATGTAGTTGAGGCAAGGAGTGGTACCTGGCAAAATCCAGGTAAGAAGGCAAACTGTCAGAAAATAGTTTGACTCCTTACAATGGGGGAAATGGGGCAGGTGCCAGGGCAGTCCAGGCACTGCTATAACTACTATAGAACACTGGAGTGGTTATGGTGCATATATTGTTAATTTAAAGTGGAGCTATTACCAAAAAATGATTCAAGGGATTTCCCACAGAGAGCTAATCTATGTTCAGGGAAATTTCCTCTAACATAGACCAGCTCATTAGCACTTGGAATCCCAAGAATCTATGTTCAGGGGAACTCCTAGTGACCTGCTCTCTAGCACATCCTCTTTTAGTGACTAATTCGTTTTCAGACAGTCGTAAAAATGGAACCCGGTCGGTAAGGGAGGACTGTCTATACTCTATATAGCTTCTTGGGTTTGAATCTTTATCCTCCGCAGAAAATAAATTTAAAAAAATGCATGTATAGCAGGAGAGCTGACAAAAATATTGTCTAGAGCTTTAGAAAGACAATCGTCATCACAATTTCACTTTAAAATGAATTTTAAATTTAATTTTTTTTAATTTTTTTTTAAATCAGAGATTACATTTATTTGACCATGTTCCAAATACTGTCTGGCAATGGTATGATGCTTCTTTTTCTTTGTCTTGTTCTCTTAAAGTTATGTTTTGGCCCCCTCCCACCCTGTTCATCCGCAATTGTTTTTGGCTATTGGTGCATTTTCACCACCAGAGCATCAGATTTTTTCCTTTGTCAGTAACCATGTGCAAATGAGCAATTTTACAATGTATTCTCATAAATGTTTCATTGTGGGTTCTTTTCCCCATCTAATTTAATTGAACCCATTGTTCAACCGAATAGGGTTACATTGCGGCTGCACAGCAAACATTGGTACCTAGTCCCTGACAGTGGCTTAAGTGGCTACATGGCTAAAACCATGACTGCTTGTGAAAAATTATGTAAAGGCCATTTTCTTTTATTTTACATGTAAGACGGCCTTTGTGGGTATTGTTTCATAAATACAATAAAACTTGTTTAGTTATAGGTTATCCAAGAAAAGAGCATTGCGTTTGTGTGCATTTGCAAACCCCAATGTTGTGTACACCTGCTGTCGAAATGTTAAATTCAGACTTTCAAATTGTCCACAGCCGTGGTAGACAAATTGGACTTCAATATGGCTGCTTCACAGACCAAGTCAAGAATCACTGAAAAAGATGCAGTAATTTATATGCATGCTTTAAAATATTTCATAGACGGGCGCCTGACTTCCGGTGCAAATGGCGGCATCTTGTTAGAGCTCCGCACAACCTGGTCCTCCAAAAGCTAATATAAGCCGCAATCCTTAGCCAAAACCACCCCAAAAACCTGCCTCAGTGCCAACAATCAGCGGTACAAGCGAGGAGATGGGCGGTGGACGCAAATCCAAACAGGGTTCGGCCGTGGCCCCGATCTTCCGAAACCGCAAGCCGGAGGAGGAACAAAAGGCCGAAGAGCAAAAAGAATATATGATTCCGATTCGACAGCAAGTGACATAAGTCACCACAACATCAACCCTATCACAAAAGACTATCTCTGCAGCTTACTACACGACATCAAAGCGAATATGGCCGCAGAATTTACCAAACACCTGGCGCCCTTACGGGCAGGCCTCACTGACCTTGTGCAACGCAGAAGACAAAATGGACGCCACCACAGCCAGAGCAGACATACAAGAGCAGGCCATAAAAGACCTCAGGGAACATGTAAAGCAACTGGAGGACGCCCAAGAAGACCTCAATAATAGGTTGAGGCGAAATAATATAAGAATAAGGGGCATACCCGAAGCGATCGACATGAGTCCCTCGCAACCACCATCAGGGAGACTTTCTGCAGCCTGCTCCCAGAAGCACCCCCAGCCGAGCTTCTCCTAGATCGCGCCCACAGGGCCCTGCGAGCACCCACACCTGGAATGACCTGGCCGCGGGATGTGCTAGTACGGCTCCACTACTACCACATCAAAGAGGCCATAATGAGAGCCGCAAGGGATAATCCCTTCCAAATAGAAGGTCACCAGGTACTATTCTTCCAAGATTTACCCCCCCAGTTTTCTACGAAAACGCAGAGAACTACGACCACTTACCCTGGAACTTACACGGAGAAGGATCCGGTACGCATGGGGGCATCCCTTTAAACTTACGGTACGCAGAAATAATCAAACATACACCCTGCACGACACTGCAGACGCGGCCAGCTTTGCAGAGTGGCTAGGCCTACCTCTCCTAGAGGCCAACGACGGAGAAAGATCCAACATGGCCCAGACACCACCAAATCGAAGGGATGAGGCACACCATCAACGACGTCACTCACCCTCTGGAGACCCGAACCCCGACAATCGGAACTAAACACCGCCGGCCGGCAAAATTATACCGCATGAAAGGAACACCAAAGATCCGATATCCCGACACGGACTGTACCCGTTCTCATACCAATAGACTAACGCATGAAAAACCAAGGCTTTTCCAGATATGATACACTAACGACCTCCAACATCACCACCTTTAACCTGGCAGATAAGAAACGATTTTCCACAACATTAGCATAAGTAACTCCCTATGATTGAATGGCATATACCCGCTTACCCATAGCACAGGCACGCACAAGCGCCCCACCACCCCTACACCCATCACAACTCAAAGCAACAGGGCCCTCTCCCCTGTTGGACCCCTTATGGGACACAACCACAGGCACTGTATGCACGGGATAGGAGGGGACACAAAGCGCAAGGAGAAGAAAAGAGCCCCCCTTAAAAATGTAAAAAAAATAAAAAATAAAAAACACATTAGGACCAGACAATCAAACTAACCAGGAACACATCCCCGCAGAAAGAGCCGCACGCGAAGGACACACCACAACACAAACATAGTAAAAACCACTTGCCACCACCACAAATGGATTCCACCTTAGAAAGGGTAACGCTCAAAAATACAAGGGAATCGAACAAACTACAAGGGGAATATAACTATATTGACACAGACATGCTAGATCTGGATACACGTAGGAACATATCACGGAATAACGACATCTGTGAATAGCACCATGAGAATAAGAGATACGCTAGATTTGGTATTGTATTGCTAGTCAGCAGCATATAGCCTAAGATTATCAGAAATATAAATGTAATAGAAATGCAACTGTAAGGGAATTGTAATCGAAATGGGATGGGGAGCGTAATGGGATTGCAATGGTAATGAGATTGTACTAATAATGGGAATGCAACAAGAATGTTTCAATGCTGTTATGTACCCTGATGTACTACTACTAGGCGTTGCTGTATTTACGTTTAATATCTATCTTGCGCAGGAATACGACCACATGATCAGTGGCCACACACCAGGATCCCCCGAACAACTATGGCTACCAACACACTAGAAGACATCCGCACCGAGACGCATCACCCTCTTGGAGAGATCCACACCCCTCAACTGACAAATGACTCTGGGTACAGTACGCACACCCACCACACACCCTCTGGCAAAACACGCAAGAGGCCTCTCCCCACCCCCTCCGGGCGCCCCTACCCTTCGGGGGGGGGGGGGGGTGATGCCACAGACACCAAAATTTGGCACACAGAATAACCGGACTACACTCCACTAAGACATTGCATTGATTCAACCAAAGGACCACATACTTCGCACAATTCCTAGCCACACAAACATTAGTCGATATATGGAGAGCGCAACATCCGTCCACCCGCGACTACACCTTCTACTCGCACACCTCATATTCACGCATAGACCACTTTCTCATTTCCCCGAACTTGACATCTCAGGTATCTCATACATCCATAGGTACTCTCTCATGGTCGGATCATGCCGACATAACACTCACCATTCGCCTACCGGACCTAAAACGACCTTGGTCATGGAGGCTGAACCCACTACTTTCTCCATGATACCCAAATCAGGCTATCAATCGCTAAAGCTATCAAAGATTACTTTGACGCCAACACGACCTCGGTAGCTTCCCCAATAACGCTGTGGGCTGCACACAAACCAGTGATCAGAGGAACCCTCATTAGCATAGCCTCTGCCCACAAAAAAAAGAAAAAACGCAACAAATAACGGAGACGCTGACTGAGCTCCGAAAACGAGCCACAAACGCAACCCACAGCCACAAACACTACGCGTCTAACCGCTACCAGAGACCTCCTCACATCTCCCCACATAGATTCCCAATCTTAAACGGCACAAGGCAGGGCTGTCCACTTTCGCCCCTTATGTTCGCTTTATCGCTAGAGCCCCTTCTCCAAGCCATCCGTTCCAATCCTCGCATAGGAGTAACCATTAGAGGAGAATCATACACGGTGTCCGCTTATGCAGACGACATACTTCTCACGCTTACCAACCCAGACCAATCCATAGACCCCCTGTTAGACACCATACACGAATATGCACTGGTAGCAGGATACAAACTGAACATCGTGAAATCGGAAATACTGCCAATACAACTCTCAGACTCACAACTAACCAACCTAAAAAACAAAAACCCATTCCGAATATGCCCCACAGACTTAACATATTTGGGAATTCAGCTACCAGCTGATCTAAACACCATATACGAAAAAAAACTACACACCGCTCCTACGTAAAGCACACACCGACCTCCAAAGATGGGCGACTCTGAGAATATCATGGCTAGGCCGAGTAGCGTCTGTAAAAATATACTTACCTCCCCACACAGCAGACCTCAAAGCCTTACAAACGGCGGTTGACAAGTTAATTTGGAACGGTCGCAAACCCCGAGTCAGCAGAACCACCCTCTATGTCCCTAAAAAACAAGGAGGCCTGGGGCTACCGAATTTCTCGCACTATCATGCAGCTGCACAACTGACCCAAATTCAACATTGGCATGCACCTCCGCAAACCAAACGATGGGTAGACATTGAACATACAATCTTTGGAAGAGATCCCCATCTCTGTACATGTGGGTCCCTAAACCATACCGAGCCCTACCCCCCCCCCCCCCCCCCCCAGCCATCACTCACTCTCTAGATCTGTGGGACAAACTACAGGGCAAATATGACCTATCCTCATTCCTCTCCCCAATTACCCCGATCTGTAGGAACAAACTATTCCCCCACCAGGGCTCACTCGGCCCACTTTGCCAGCTTCGATCAAAGAGACATAGTAAGACTCAATCACCTATACCAAAATAACAAGGTGATACAATACTCAGAAATCAAGGACGCCGACACACTGACAACATTTGACCACTTTCGATTTATTCAACTACGTAGCTTTGCCTCAACCCCGATAATCCAACAAGCAGGCACAGCAACACTCTCCCGATTTGAAAAAGAATGCACGCAATGTCCGACTAGAAGAGGACAAATCTCGGACCTATACACAACTTTAGCAACTCACCCCACCCAAGTCACACTACCGTACAAAGCAGCCTGGGAGAAGGACCTAGGACCCCCAGAAGACAACACAGACTGGGCAGATATCTGGGAAGCTACAGCTTCGATATCAATCTGTGTAACACACAGAACAAGCATATAAGATGCTCTTCCGTTGACACCTTACACCCAAACGCCTAGCAATCATACACAAAACACCCGACACTTGCTGGAAAATGTGCGGCGAACAAGGGACGTTCCTCCACTGCTGGTGGACTTGTCCCAAAATCAAACCCCTATGGCTGAGGGTCACTGCCTTACTGACTAAAATCCTGCACAAACCATACCCACTAGACATAAGGGCATTACTACTCTCAAAACCCCTAGAAGACCTAACCAGAGCAGAAAATAAACTCAGTGCCCGTATCGCCCTCGCAACAAGGCGAGTGATAGCGGAACTCTGGTCGACAACCCGAATTCCATCACAGACGACTATCACAAAAAAAATACAAGACCACATACAAATGGATAAACTCACATCCCTACTCCATGATACGCCTAAACGCTTCCATAAGATTTGGGACCCATGGATCGAGGGAGAAATCTCCCTACCTTGGTAATTTAAATATATCTAGCAAGGGAACCAACACCTCTAAGACACAGACCCCCTACAGCACACGAACAGGAAGAACCCTCTAAACAAAAGGACCCTCTCGAGCCCAACCACCATCTAACCCCACCGGGCTGTGGCCCCGTGCCGTGAACCACCCAACCAATCATCCGAGGAGCCCTCCTCCCGAGAGACCCCCATTGAGACCCACCCCCCACCCACGACACCACCACCTCACCCCTGCACAGAACTCACAAGCATCGAAACCTCTCTCTGTTGAGACACACTCGCCTTAACACACACAAAACCACGCTACAAAGGAAGTCCGAGACCCAGGTCTACGCCTGGCCCTGCGATAAAACCACACAGACTACCCAAGCAACAGGTAACCAACGACCGACAACATCTTCACAGGAGCTAACGGGGGGAGGAGGGGAGAGACAGGGAAGACTGGATAGACACTTCCGGAACATAACGAAGACCCCTTAGAGCCCGCAGCGACACAACAAGCCAATCGGGCGCGCAGTGGCAAACTGTAACGCAAACCATAGCGACCTGGGTCTTTTCTCTCCTTCTCTCTTTCTCCCGTCTCTGGCTCTGACCCTCTTCCCTATCAATTTATTGAAAAACCAAGACCAACTCGGACATACATGACAAATATGTGAAGGGCAAGTGTATGATCGTACAAATAAGAAATCCGGAATGTAAAATGAAACTGTACAACTGTGCAATACCTCCCCCCACCCCTCCTCAACTTCTCTTTTGTAACCCCATCCCCATTTAGCCTACTACATAACCCAAAACGCACCACAAATAAAGAATTCCAAAAAAAAAAAATAATAAAAACAAAAAAGCAACAGGGCACCCGTATCCCCTCCCTTTTCTATTTTGTACCCCTCCCCAATCCTTAGATCTAGAGCAGCAACAAATGTTATATACAGAGTAATATTGTAACCAAAGAAAAATCGTCATAAACCTGTCTCATATGTAAGATTGTCATTAACAGCAAAACTAAGCTCTGCGAACTCTGTAACAACAATCTTACACTCCCTTGTTCTATTCTGTACCCTTACCCCAACAACAATGAAAACATTTCAAAAATAAAGAATTAAAAAAAAAAAAAAAAAAAATATTTCATAGACAAGCTGTAATACATCAAGTCAGTTATTGTAAATAAAATAAAGGACAGTTTTCCTTTAAAAAATGTAGTATTGCAGGATAATATGGCCAGCTGTGTCCTGTCCAACACAGCGCAAAAACTAAAACAGTAAAAGAATATAAAAGAACACTGGTTTCCTTACCTGTTTTAGAGTCTTTGACATGATCCATTGCTTGTCGTGTATTTACACCAAGATCATGAAAATCACGTCGTCGTCCTCCTCGCTCGCCAAGGGATATATCTTGAAATCCAGCAGAGAGCTGCAACACTTTCATATAATAAATAATTAAAATTCTAAAACTATTAAAAGAATACTGTAATAAGACGAAAAGAAAAAAGGATGTTGTCTTCATACCTGGAGACAGACAGATTAGATAGATGGGTAGTACCAAAACATTTAAAGTAGCTCTGCATGGCCAACTCTGCAGAAGAGAGAATATGAAGGTCTCATATTTCCACTCCCACACAAGTTGAGGCTTCTATCCAGGAATCTGAATGATCTTTTGTCCCATCTCAAGAATCTGACGGTTTGACTGCTTTAGAGGAGGTAGATAACATTGCCAAGCCAAGATAGCCAAGCTACGATAGATATCTGACCCATAAGGTCAAAATTGAAAGGACTATTTTAATTCAATGATAGAGGTCAACCTCAAGTTGTAGCTGTGATGAACTAAGCCTCATCATGTGTTCTTGGAGGGGCCTGCTGGCCAGCCTCTTACCAAAAGACTATGTGCTCTTTAAAAACTATGTGAACAGACTTGGTTTGTGGGATTTTCTATTTGGTTCGGAAACCGAACAGAGGCACGAACCGGAGACCCCCCTGGAGCTTGTTAAGCTTAATTGCAACTTTGTAGCAATTTCAAACGCAGTGTTCCAAATGTTCATCTGGGTGGCCGCAATTCATATAGGCAACTACGAGGTGGCGGCTATCTTGTTCGCATGAAAGCAGGCAGCGGTGTTTGGGCATGAATCTCATGGAACTGAAAACTGACACTCACGAACACCGTTGGACTTCCAGCATTGCCCGTGTTCGATTATACAACACTTAGAAAGGCGCTGTTCGGTGGAAAAGTTCCCACGAAAAAGGGGATCAAGCTCTAGGGTAAGAATATTGACTCTGTTCTGTAGTTTGTTCGTTCAACTACTGAACTAGACCGACCGCAAGCCCTGATTCTCTGGAACGGTTTTGGGCATGTGACCATGCGGGCAGTCGGTCAAAAAAAGGACTTCCAGGAAATTCCTGAACTGATCTGGATGATTTTTGGATATGTTGGTCACCTAGATCAGAGCTATCAGGGGATTTAACTTTTGTGGGGATTTTGTGTGCTTTAAGGTATTTTTTTTTTTTTTTTTAGCAAATTCCCAAAAAGGTGTTTTTGTGCCAGGTTATAATGGAGTTAGATACAGTGCTTGACTATCTCCCAGGCATAGGGGAAGGATTGACCTAATTTCTATAGGAGTGTCCTGGACCAGAGAGCCAATGTAATCGTGTATATGTTATTACTGTAGTCTACTCTCAGGTGCAGGGGGGAGTGTAAACAGATTTGTTTTACCCTTCATGAAGTCTAGGCACATGTTTGGGGGATTGGAGAGCTATATTCACTCTAGGGATTGCTATAATCAATCACATTAATTGCTCTTGTAAGAGCAGCCTGCTTCCCTCTCTTGACTAGGAGAGGTCTACCTACTAGAAGCTGGATCCTGGTCTTGGGTCCAGGGTGGGTGGAGGACAGCGATACCTCAACCAAGCTGCAGTGGTTTGTGGGGTTCACGGTGTTTATGGTATCCGGTGCTAATGGTACTTAAGGATTACTTGGAAGCAACGATTGACTGAGGTACCCGGTCAGGGTGCCAGGCGGTCTGTCGCAGTAGCTGACGTAAGCAAAATTAGAGTGGGGTTGGAAGTGTGTTCTACGTAATAAAATGCATCTCCTTCTGAATGGTGAGAGCCTGCAAGCCGTAATACATACACCCACTTCTGCATGCCCCTCTACAATACTCTGTTCCACATACCACCAAATAGAAGAGAAGGAAAAACTGAAACAAAGTATGCAGGGTAGTTGAAGCACAATCATCTAATAATGGAGCCTTATAGGCTTGAACGATTCATAAGGGAATTAGTATGTCAGGTAAAAACACAAATACGGTTTTACTTCCATGTATGCGGAGAGCTCACCCAAGCAAAGCAGGACACAAGGCCACCTCAAAATGTAGGATGGGTAATGACAGAAGCTAATCTGGAAAACACTTTCCTGCCATAAGCAAGGCTAACAGATAAAAAAATAAAAAAAATTGGAAAATAGATGCAGGAAAAACCAAGTGGCTGTCTTGTAACTTGGTCCATAGAAGTCATGTGGCCAAAGGTCAACAAGGTAGCCACTGCCAGAGTGGAATGAGCAGTGACCCAGTCTGCAAGAGGATTGTTAACCAGGCCATATATCTTCTAAAACATGGATTTGAACACAAAGGCAAGAGTGACAACCCAAGCCTTTTGACCCAAAGAGTCCAGAAACATTAGAGATAACAAATACATCCTCCTGGGAGCCGTTATCTTACAAGAAAGTAAAATATAGCGGACATACTTTATTTTTTTTATCTCCAGACCCTTAAAGCAGCAGCTTTCCTCCCCTTTGATAGGCAGATCGCTAACCACAAGGGATTCCAAAAGCTTACTGCCATAACCACTTCTCCCCAGTAAACATAAAAACATTCTGCAAACACAAGGTTATGCAGTTTTATCAGAATATCATTACTTTCCCCTGATGGTCTTGCAGAAGCAGCAGCTCCTCTCTGACGTCCACGTCCCACAAACTCTGGCTCTGCAGGTGGTGGTGGTTTTTCAGGTGCTGCTTGTGGAGCATGTGTTGGTCCAGGTGGTTGA